>NW_026042334.1:600000-806459 GCF_023856365.1 Brienomyrus brachyistius
GCCGGTTGACATGATTGGCTTTTGTGTTGCGAAGGAAAATATCACTTTGCCCAACAACCAACATTTTTCCTGGAGTCCCGGAAAACATTAGTGCTGTGAGTGATTATTCCTTTGGCCAACTGATGTTCATACCCGCTTTTAACACTTGCTGAAAACTTATATTAATGCAGTTGTTCTCTCACTGATTTGTTGTAAATGGACTGGGCTTGTCAAAATGATTATTGTTAAATGTTAACTGGTGCTAACCCCTCAAAATGCATAAATGAGTCAATTTAATCATAATAACAGCAGTACAGATTTTTTGCAGTTGTTTTGGGAATAGTCTTTAGCATAGATCAGTGGTTCTCAAAATCGGTCCTCGAGCCCCACTGCCCTGCTTGTTTTCCAGCTATCCCTGCCCCACACACAAGTCCCAGCTGTCTTTCAGCTTCTGACTGACTGAACACACCTGATCCAGGTAATCAGCAGTGTGTAGGGCAGGGATAGCTGGGAAACAAGCAGGGCAGTGGGGCCCGAGGACCAAGTTTGAGAACCACTGGCAGAGATGATACAAGACTAATCTTTTCAGCTTCAGCCAATCTTTTTTTGTCTGAACCACTTGGAAATATTATTTTTCTAAATAAGTTTACCAATTTGCTTCATAAACATGTCAACATTACTGGGGGCTAAGCCCTTGACAAAATGTGGATGGATGGATGGATGGATGGATGGATGGATGGATGGATGGATGGATGGATGGACGGACGTTTTAGAGGCTGCCGGATGCTTGAGAAGCGCGTGACCCCCATTTGTGGCCGTGTTGCCCCCCTCGGGTGAGACGCTCCTTCATTTAAAGACACCTGTGCATTGCGATCCCATTCATTTCACGGGGCAGGGCCTCCGGGTGCATGGGAATGCCGCATCAGTGCCGTCACAAGGTTGCCAGTATCTCAGGGATCATTATTTGTGCTCACTCTCGCCCCCTGGATAGTGGTCCCCTAAACAAGCGAGCGGCACGGCGTGAAGAGCATAGCGTACCGCACAAACATGCAGGTGCGGAGACGAGCGCGATAACATCCGTACCATTCGTCACTCACTAACCGTGCGCTTTAACTAATGATGCACACTGTTAATTGTGGCTGTTATTGCGCTGTTTTTTAGGGACTCTGAGCAAATCCCTAACCTGTGAAAAAAATGATAAAATGCATAAATATGTTGAATCACGTGTAGCTGTGGTTAAAAATAAAAAAATCACACTGGAAATGGAAAGCTAGCACTAGGCCCTACTGAGAAGCCGACTTCACTCCCACCGCTCACGGTTTCAAATGAACTTTATTCCGGTTTCCAATTGGTTTGTGTGGGGGGTGAAATTGTAGAGTAACGCAGTCGACTCCAGGAGGGCGAGGGGATCGGTGGGACGTGACGTCAGTGGTTATACAACGGCGTGTAGAGTGACAGAGTCTCGCAGGCGACAAAGATGGGTCCGCAGCCCTTTGTTCACCGCAGAGCCAGCAAACAAGGACAGCCGGGACGCAGTGGCTTTCTGGGGGTGGGGGGCTATCACGCGGCAGCACAACAAGAGACCTCCGCGGCACAGTGCCGCCTCCCTCCCTTCCATCCGGACCCCCCGCCCCCCTCCATGCCCCACCGCCACCTGGCAACGTGTGCCGCTTCGTTTGCTTTCAGACGAGCACACATCGCCAAAACAAATGGCGGCGTCCCCGGCTAAAAAAAAAGGGCAGTAGAACGTGGGGGAGGTGGAGGAGGAAAGGAGCAAGGTGAGAGCAGATCGGACTGCAGGACGGGGGGGGGGGGGGGGCGGAGTCACTCCCCGCCGCATGGCAGCTGTTTCCTCTGATTCTCACGTGTCTCTTCTTTCCCCTCGCGAATTATTTAATTATTAATTCCCGTTTGTTGCTTGTCTACGGAGGCGGGAGCGCGCATTAGCTTTAGCTAGAGTACCAGCGACGGATGGGTGCCTGGATGTATCCCTCTTTAGCATCCGGTCAAGCGTTCGGCTGGGCGCTCTGATCTGTTAAGTGCCCTCTTACCTAGGACTGAAACGGGGGCAGTATGTGGCTCTGCGGGTCAGTGATCCGAAGGTCGTCGGTTCAAATCCCTTGGCTGACAAAGTGATGTCATCGCCCATGCCCTTGAGCAAGGTCCTTAACCCCAATTGCTCCAGGTACACTGGCTGACCCTGCCTGCGCTTCAGATGAAACTATGTGCTAAATAAATAAATGCAAATGTAAGCTGACGTGAGTGATACCTGTGCTGCTGCTGGATCCATATCCCTGTGCTTGATTCAATGGTTTATTTTACCCTTATGGGCTCTTTAGGAAAAGATCCCCTAAAATGCTGAGCAGCTATTATGTAGAATTTAAGCATCACTGAATTGTTTGGTGAACTGTTAAGTGCCCCATTAATGAGCCCTAATGTCCCGAGGGTCGTCCCCCGACAGTGTGTTGTCTTACACGACGTGGCCATCTTTACGGATGGGTGACATGTTAGCGGAGCGAAGCTGAGACGAGCACAGCTGAAGTTTTAATGTCTTTGGAAGCAGAGTTACGGCTTCCCAGAATCACAGCCTCGCTGGGCATGGAGCGGGCAACACTCCATTACGGTCAGGCCAATGGGAGAACAGCTCAGCGTTATAGGATTTTCATGTACTGCAGGGTTATTGGAATTTCACGTTTTGTTAGTTTGTCTAGCAATGAAGGTCTCTGCGAAACAACTTATGCTGTTGCCTCGGCCTCCAGCTTTTTCCAGGCGGTGCAGAGCATGCTGAAATTAAACGTTCATAATGTATTATGCACTATATAGCGTGTTTGTTGTCGGCTTTGTTGCCGAGCGAGGGCACAGGTAACGTGATTATCGGCTTCCAGGACATGGGTTCAGCTGATGAGAGTGTTAAGAGGGGATACCAGGTTTACATATGGCTGCTGTCCGTACAACGGCTTTGCTTTAAGGGTCAGTTGCCGTGCGACGTACACAGAGATTTGATACGGTGTTTATCCGACACGGAGATGTACATGCAAGGCAATGAAAGGGTGATGTTAAGGGTGGTGTCTCCTCTCTCTTGCTCCGCCCCCACCCCCTGCCCCCTTCCAGCACTGCCAGTAACTCGAACCGGAGCACCCCCGCCTGCTCACCCGTCCTGCGCAAGCGCTCCCGCTCGCCGACCCCCCAGTGCCCGGAGGGTGAGAATATGGTGGAGAAGAGCTCGGACCACTCTGACAAATCCCCCTCCACCCCCGAGCAAGGCGTGCAGCGCTCCTACTCCGTGCAGTCGGCACGCAGCGGCGGCAAGAACTCCAAGGTGAGATTCCACTCATTCCTGCCCCCCCACACCTCTTCATTCCTGCCCCCCCACACCTCTTCTTCCTGACACATGCCAGCGCGCCCCAGTCTCCGTCAGTCAGTTGTTGCTGACGCTAGTTCACAATTCTAACTGTTTTTTTTTTTTTTTTTTTTATAAAATAAAAGCATATGAATGGTCTCAGTCATTCTTCTGGATCTAGTGTCCATCTGGGGTCATTTTTCTCTGAATTTGTGTCCACAAGGCTGTTACTGCTGGTACACGCACACCTTTGTGGACGTAGCTATTTCTCCATGTCACCCAAAATGAGGCATTCTTCAAGCACCGTTGAATGCGATGCCCTCTCACTGTTTTGTGTCTCTCAGCCCCGACCTATTCCACAAGCATCATCCCAAAAATCCCCCAGCGCGACATCAGACGGTTGACTTTGGAGTTTGAGCCCATCGTAACTGTTGAAATGTGATCCACAGAATTAACTCGGTGATCAGCTGAAACCTGCTAATTCCACTGTTTGCTGTGTAAACCGTGTCATTCTGCGACCGTCTAGCTGACGCCACAGTTGTTTTCTCTTCAGTCGCTCCTGTTTCAAATTTAGTTCAGACCGAGTTGGCGGTTTTTAAAGGGGCTGTCCGAGGCCTCCAAGAGCTGAAAAACGAGCCCGAAATCCTTAGCCTACAGGCTACGACCATGTTCCCTGATGCATAACGCGTTTCCAGGGAAACTGCCAGGTAGCCACGGCCATGCTGAGCGGAGATGCTGATTCGCTCCCATTGAGTGCTTTTTGAGGAAGGGGGTTTTGGTATTCTGTTATTTCAGAAATACACAGTCAATAATACACCAGTGTAAAGACCTTCCCTGGTCGTACATACTGTCTAAGGGATTCAGGGCTTTCTGTGATGGGTTAGACTTCACACACGTAGTCAGCCTTGCTGGAAAGGGCGAGGTTAGCCTTCTCTGTTTCACGCCGCGATAGCGTGTGTGGCCACCACGTTGGTAAGCCTTCACACCCCGCATTTTTAATTTATGAACCAGTATTTTATCTGCTTTGCTCCTTGTGCTCGCCATTAGGTCCGCAGTAATTCCCGCCCCCTGCACCTTTCCTCACACGTAATTTTGTTTTAGCTGTTGTCTGTAGCTTTCAGTTTCTGATGAGTCACCAATCCTGTGCAGGACTTTTTATCATCTGTTAGAATCTTATGTTCTCCTTTATTCGCTGTGGCAGTTTTACCAAATATAGCGGAAATATGGTTTGTAGAGCGAGGAGGTTGACGTACCATATTAGGGACCCCTGGTAGCCTGTCATGCGACTCCGTGGATATGAATCGAATGTGTCCCAAACTGGACACCACGTTGTATATGTTGTCGTGGCAACACTGTGTCACATTTCCCATTGTGGATATGGCCGCTGTGGCCTTTCCTCCAGTTCCGTCCACGCGTCATCGCACCACAACGTCAGGGTGTGGCTCCGGGTGTCAGGTTGGGTTGTATTTCTGAGAAAATCCACTAGGAGTCCTGCTGGACAAACGATGGACGCACGGTGCATGACGTGGGTCAGTCAGGGGTGTCAGCTTAGGGTACGATGAGAGTCTGGCCTGATATCCAGCCGCCATTCAAGAGACTCCCAAGGCAACAATCGGGCACCTCCAAGGACAGCTAATGGAGGAGTGGTCTGTGTAAGGACCCAGATGTAACCGCAGTGCTGTGTCAGCAGTTAGCCTGAATTTAAATACCATACAATATGATTTTTTTACATTCAAGGAAAGTTCTAAGGCATGCACTATGCACTTCACTTCAGATGCATAATAAAATAATAACTGATGTAAGAAACATTGGTTCTTTCAGGCTATTTACAGAACACCCTAGTGATGGCACACCTCAGTCACAGTTTATTGTACTGTGTACACCCTGTACACCCCTTACTGGGTTTATTCCAGCGTGTCCCACACTGCCAGCCCATCCCCACATGGGGCTCCGGAACGTGTTTGCGTTTCTGTCCCATTAACTCCCCCTCCCTCTCCTCCCCCCAACCCGAAGACGTCCCCCTGTTCTGTGAAGAGTAACTTGTCATTTAATTTTCCCCGTGGAATGCTTCAGTCCCTCGGCGTCCGCGCTGTTATGAAGTGTCACTTCTCTAACGCCTTTTTGTTTCCCTCTGCTGTTCCTCCTGCAGTTTCCTTTTTCCTGATTCCTTTGTTCTTCTTCTTGTGCATGCTAGTCTCACAAGCGACTTTCCAAAGTAAGCATTTCTCTTTTCTGTTCTTTACCCTGCACACATCCACCCTAACGCCATGTAATGTGTCCTGCATTGTGTCCCCACGTCGCTCCCCTCCCCGTACACCGTCAGTCCTCCTTACGGTTGTTGTCTTCCGCATGTCGCCCTTCTTCTCCCTGCACCCTGCCTCACGGCCTCCCTCTCACTGCACCCTGCCTCACGGCCTCCCTCTCACTGCACCCTGCCTCACGGCCTCCCTCTCACTGCACCCTGCCTCACGGCCTCCCTCTCACTGCACCCTGCCTCACGGCCTCCCTCTCACTGCACCCTGCCTCACGGCCTCCCTCTCACTGCACGCCTGCTATTTTTGTTTCCTCCATCACCCCTTTGAGTTCCCCCTTAGTATTAAGTCAACCCTCCACCTGTATATATAAGCCCACTGCTGCAGTGTCTCCATCGGCATTCAGGCCAGTGCTCACCCCAAACAGTCCTCGACTGAGTTCTGGGAGGGGCCCCGTCGGGGGGGTGTCGGCTTAGGGCCGAGATATGCTCCTGCTCTCCTGTATTAGCCTGACCCCAATGGCAGCTGGGAAATGCTTTCCAAAGCCCCACAGCCTGTGAGGCAGACAGGAGTTTCCCCCTCTGCTTTGGAGCCTTTTCGGGCGATGGATCAGCACGGAGACGCAGGTGTAGCTATCCTCACGTTCCTCTGCCAAGCTTTTTATCTTCCAGAGAAACCCATGTTTGATGGGTCTCTTTTAGTTGTCGGAGAATGTGATTCAGGACGGTGCCATGATTAGCAAAGCATGACTTCCGAAGCATCAGTGGGTATGTTACCCTCTCCTTCCACACTCTGAGGAGAAGACTATCCCCATCACCCTGCAGTCTAACACGGATGTTAAGGCATTTTCTGGGACTTGTCTGTGCTTGGACTTAGTTTTGCGTATTCTTACAACATAGCATTCCAGATAGATGTGTGACAGATATAAGGGTGGCGAGCTAATCAGTTTCTTGCTGTGATTACTTGACCCGGTTTTAGAGTGCAGCGTGCATTGTGGCCCTGTTGGAGGCAGGCCTCAGAGCCCTAGTGTCCAGTGCGCCCGCTCGTTGGGTGGTCTCCATGGCAACATGGTTTGCCGAGGTGCTGCTCCGCCTACCACCCCGTTGCCGTGACCGCCGCTGCTTGGGCCGCTGAGTGGGCCGGGACCGTTCCCCGCCTCAAACCCTCCCCACAGGAATGCACTTTGCTGGATTACGCACACCTTTGAGGCCTGTGATGTTTAATGCATCTGAGCATCTGAACTCGTTTACTTTGGACTGCTGATGTCTAATGGAAGTAGATTAAAAAAAAAAAACCTGCATATGAAGATGGTTCGATTAATCTCGACGACCCACGTGATGTCAGACACCCTCACCACTTCCGGTTAAGTTTTGCTAAACTGGGGAGTTTGGGAAGTTCAACATGGAAATACACACAAATCAATAATGCATGTTGTGATCGCATAGAAGGATGGTTAAGCCACATGCGTACATTTGACATTATGCTGCTCAATTACTGTTTTTGTCTAAGTGGAGTTTTTGTTCATTTATTTTTATTCACCTCTTCACTTATCTTCATTTCCTTTCCAGTGTGAAAGACTAAGCGTCATAAAAGTAAGGATTTGACTTTATTCCATCTGCCCCTTTCCCTGGCCTGCCCTCTGTATTGAGTTTGGCACCGACCCTCTGCCCAGTGGCATCACCGCACACTGAGATGCTGAGAACTCAGACATGCCCACAACTTACTACTCCGACTTAGTTCCTGTGCCTCTCTCATACGAGTAATTTATTTAGAAATCAGTTTGACGTCACACAGAGTCACAGCATCCTTAATTGTCATTAGTTATTGTTGCTAACATGTGATACTTGTGTAAGATTTAGGCAAGTCACCCCGCACTGGGGACCCAAGTTTAAATAGTCATCTGTTAGCATAAGCATAAATTAGCTTGCCCCTCCCTGGGTGAGTTCACTCCCGTTCCCTGGCTTGAGAATACTGCATGTGTTTGTCACACCCCTACTAATACTCCATATTGGTCAAGGGAGCGGAGATCAGTAGATCAATTCAATAATCAGGTGCATTGGTGGCGTCCCATTGGTTCCCAGAACCACCCACCCCTCCACCTCCGTCATTTTGCACCATCAGCTGTAGGACTGAAGGTGGAATTGAGTGACTAGCTTTAGAAAGTAATGGCCTTCAGGACTCATACACTGGGGACAGCATCACCCCTTTGATCAGAAGGTTGCCGATTCGAGGCCGAGGAGAATAATCACATGTTTGTGGGCCCTTGAGCAAGACCCTTATCCCTAGCTCCAGGGGTGCTGCATGCAGTGGCTGACCCTGTGCTGTGACCCCCCCCCCCCAAGCTTGCTCTCACCTGTCTGTTTGTCAAAAGGAGAGCATGGTGAGGTAGGCAAAAATGGAATTACCCCACAGGTATTAATAAAGTATGACAATTTTTTGTGTCAAGTGGAATGTTAGGAGACATGAAAAAAGGGATTTTTTTCAACTGGAAATCGGGAGAGAAGACCACAGGAGCACTGCTTTCCGCTAGCGTCAGTGTATGGCAAGATCCTGCTTTACCCGTGCACTCGTCACACAGCAGCCGTCCTGGTTTCCATATGCCAGCAGGAAGAATCTGGAATGTGGTAAATGACGCAGCAAAGGGCATCTAGGTCAAGAGCGAACGGTTTCTGTCATCCTCAAACCAGGGACCCACACACACACACCATCCATTCTGAGAGCTTCAAGTCAGAATAACCTACAGAAGACCACAAGCACAAGAACTTGGCACGGAGAAGTCTATACAGGTTTTGTGTTGGTCAGTCCCCCGCCCGCCCCCCCTCAATTTAAAATATTGTTAAAGTGTACTGCAAGGATATTCCACTCACGTCTGCATGTCTGGTGCCAAACATGAAGAATCAGGAAGCGTGAAATGCAGAAGGACCCTAAGAATGAGTGAGCACCGGTCAGCAAGTGTGATTTATGACCCAACGGCAGGCTTTCCGGGCATGTGTCAGTTGCTGCGTGGGATGGTTTCTTCCACCTGTGCCTCACGGTTCGAGGTGTGGGCATGAAGCAGCACACGCGGGGCAGCAGCCTCGTTGGTCGTCTCGCTCGTGGAGCGCTCGAGATGTGAGATCTGCTGGATTATCTGTTGTTATAAAGAGGGGAGGTTAATTGTAGCTTATGCCTCTGCCTGTGTATTTGTGTTTTAACAAGCTGCTCAGACGGGTGCAGTATTCACCCCTCCCTGACTATGCTGGTGGAGAAGGATTAGGGTGCTCTCTACAGTCAGTCATGTAGAAGTGCGGTTCACATGTGCATCGCGTAAAATATAGATTTGTTGTTTTAATAGCTTAGCCCAGTTTTACCTAACCCCATACTCACCAACCCCCAGCTATCCTACATTTGTGTTCCCTCCAAGGTCACAACACACTTGTACCAGGTATTTGATGTTCTTGATTGCCTGATTGTTCAGTTGTGCTGGGAGCTGGGGGGGATTTGTCATTGAGAGGGAAGTGCAGCAGCTCTTACTGCCTGTGTGCAGTCTTCCTTTAAGCAGATATGCACCGATATTTGCATTTCCATGCATTATTCTTAACGAAATTAGATCGAGTGTTTAAAATGCAATGCAACAGCTAGTGAATACTAACATATATTGTCCAGTTGTCTATTTAAACGATATAAACGCAGTAATACAATTATTTAAGAACAAACATCTGCATTCTCAGTCACTCCTGCCTCCCTCCCATACATGCTCCTGTTAAATCTCCCTTCTGTAAACTGCCCTTCGTGGGAATCAGTGACCCCCCCGCCATCCAACCTGCCTTCCACCCTGCTCTCCAAATACAGCAGTCCTAAGCATGTCGTGAGGATTCTTGCTCCAGTACTGCTTATACGTGTATCAGGGTTTTCACTGGAAGCTCAGCCTAACTAATGCCCAGTCGGCTCCTTGACAGCATGTATGTTAGCAATGTGCTATTTTCCTCACTTGGACAGCACTTATAAGAAAAGCATCCACTCAGTAAAATCCATATGTGTAAATCGGTCAGCGCAGGCAGTCTTTGCTCTGTTTTTACAGATACTCTATAAACAAAGAAGCAAAGCAGCGTAATAATATAACAGAGGAAAATGCACCGCCGGCCTTGATTTGGGGTCGTTAAATTTAGCATTTTATTTTATCTTCTGGCTTCTATTTAAAAATTCTAACATGGGTCTCAATCTCCCATCTTCCAAATGAATGTCAACAGTCCTAACCACTTAATCACCAATAATTGCAGGCCTCTTAAAAGGCTAATTTCTCTGGTTCGCTGCTTTATGATAGACGGAAGCATTTAACAATGATTCATAAGTCCAACACCAGTGTCGGTAATACCAGGTGGCAATGAGACGCACCTCAGCGGTGACCGTTGCTGCATTACCTCTGCTGAGTGCATCTTTAAATACCATAGTGAAATGATTTAAAAGGTTACTTATCACTGGACAAAAAAAATAATCCACACCTCCTTTTCCCCACGAAGGGGAGGGATTAAATGTGACCTTTACGCACCCTATATGTATATATCTGCAGACAGTCTGTAAACACATCCGCTGTTTATATAACCTGCTATATTTGATATCTTTTGAGCCCTAAGCCCAGATAGGCAGGTTCGTACATCAGTCTTAACTCACAGTGTCTTCTTCTTTCTCTTTGTCCCTCCTGCGTCTCCCGCCCGGAAAACACAGAAAAGCCAGAGTTGGTACAACGTAAGTGACAACCTCGTTCTCTTTGTGTGATCGTGTGTCCGTGTGTAGACTTGGCTGCCGTGTGACCCGGGTGGTAGCTAATGTTTTTGGTGAAAGCGGATTGGACAAAGGGGTGGGTATGTGGTTAGGACTGGGGATGGAGGGGGTCATCTTTTGCTTTTAGGGGAATCTCTGTCAGAAGCTGGAAGAGTTTGTGTGTGTGTGTGTGTGTGTGTGTGTGTGTGTCCATAGATCATTGCTCTTTACTCCTCTCCACACTCCTGCCTCCCTCCAGGAGACCACATCTTCTTGCCACACACTGGTTCTGGTGATTTTCATCCAAGTGAAATTCAGTGATGTGTACCCTCCCCCATTATGTTCGCGGAGTTTGCCTGTGTGACTGGGTGTGTGTGAGTGTGTGCGTGTCTGTACCCTGTGACAAACTGCCACTGCTTCAGGGATGCACTCTGCCTCACTCTGCCTGGGATAGACACCAGCCCCCCTGCAACCCTGTGCAGCATAGCCAGTTAATGGATGGATGGATGGATGGATGGATGGATGGATGGATGGATGGATGGACGGACGGATTGATGGACGGATGTTTACATTTTCGATAAGTGACACATGGAGCATCCTCTGAAACCACTGAGTCAGATGAATAACTCTATGTGAGCGGCTGCTACGATGGTGCTGAGCTTCTGTTCTGGAATCTTCCAAGTGGGTTCACGTGGGAGTTGTGTTGTTCCTTTTTTGTACTCTATGCTTTCGTTCAACGTGTATTTGTTTTTTTTTTTTCCCACCCCTGCTTTATTTACTTTTTCTTTTTTTTAAACCTTTTCTCTGTCTTTCCAGCATGAAAGACAACACCTCCTGAGAGTAAGCATGATTATTATTTTCATTTTTTGGTCCTTTCTTTCCTTTCTGTTCTGCCTCCTGTCTGTTCTTTCTGCGGGGTCCCTCTGCTTTCAAACACTGCCTTGCCCCCCACCTGCCTGTGAACCCTTAGGCAGCGTCAGTCTGCACTGGTCCCGCACCTGAGTGTCACATGTGCTGATTGGCAGCATTTGATTTGCTGACTGAATGCCACTCTGGTTTGGTCATTTCCTTGACCCCTCCCTTTCCCGCCTCAGATGCTAGTTCCAGAATACATACTGGTCCTTACACTGAGCGTGCTGGTTTTTGGTCCAGTTGAATTCTTTCTTAATTAATTGCTTTAATTTTTCAGTCATTTGCAGCCACATTTTGGTTGCAAATAATTCTGATATTGAAAGCAATAAGTGTTTCCAGGTATCTCTGAAATCAGTCAATTAATCGACCTCCATCAAAGGAGTTAAAACATTGTTTAAATTAAACTGTTTACAGCCAATATATTTTTGATCAGATCAGTCATTTTCCCCTTAAATGCTTTGGGAAAAATTCAGGAAGATATTTAAAATTATGCAATACATTAAAATAACTTTAATTTAGATTTCAGCTGGGCTTAAAAACAGAACACTTTGGTGTGTGTTAATGGTAATGCAGTGCATGAATTTTAACAGCAGGTGGCGATATGGCCACTCCAGGCACACCACATGCACGTAACCCAGTTTGAATGTGGGCAGCAGCCACAGCCTTCTGCATGACCTCCATGGCCTGTCTTGAGTTTCTGCCCACAGGCCCAAGGCACTACACTGATTCTGCCACATGGGGCCAGTATTGAGGCATGTTGCCTACTCCATGTGGCACTCATGACCTCTTCTGTAGTGGAACCTTGAACTGAGCCTTTCTTAAGATGTTTTGGGGACAAGCGTAATAGGAGAGTGTCTTAGTGACTATTATTTTTCTAAGCATTTTTACTGTGGTGCATGATTTGGGACGGCTCCTTAGCCAAAGCATTGCAATGCACAGCTTTTACAGGAAGTGATGTCATCTCCCACAGGCAAGCATTCTGAATGTTAAAAACAGGCAAGGCACAGTTTCCAAGTGCTAAGCTTTTAAAAATGTATAAAGCTCTTCCCATTATTTTGGACCAGCTGATACAGGCACCTTTGTCTTAACTTTCTAATACTGCACTTTCTGCGGAAAGCAGACCCTTTCATTCTTAGTAATAAATGTAGTGTCTGCTTTCACTGTCCTTTAGACTTGGGGGATGTTGCTAATGTAGCTCATGTGTTCTGGTAGCCCAGTATTCCCCATGCTTGTCGTCCTTATGTTCCTGTTACAGCCCCATAGGTCAATAGACAATTCAGAAGCATTCCTCAGGGCAGCAGTGTCGAACCAAGTGAGAGCTACTCTTATGAAGGAAATGGTGTGACGAGCCACCAGGTTGCGACGGCGTTTACCTGCGTTTTTATTGACCGGAGGCAGTTGCCCGACCATTTCTATCGGGAAACTAGAACAGGCTCCTCCACAGTGTCTTATTGAGCTTGTTTTTTCATTTGTTTTTTTTGAGATGTGGCTCTGGTGTAAATTTTGGGTCTTTGCTACGTAAGCTGTAGGTCCCTTATGCTGTGGTCATCTGTTCGATCTGCTGTTTAACAGGAGGCTTGTATATTCAATACTGGCATCTCCCAATTGCATCCAGGTGGGGCATCAGTGTCGGCGTCTGCCGGATGGGCGGGGTGGAGCCTGGCTTCTCGGGGGTCGCGGGGTCTCCCATGAGCAGTGATGAGCTCCCATGGCACTGACGCCACTCGTGATTATAACCAAAACCGTCCTCTTGTGAGTTCTGAGCACCAGGGAGCGCCCCACCCCCCCGCCTCCGGCGTGCCCGTCTCCCGACTTTGACCTCATCCATCGGCCGTGGCACCAAATAGGCAGCAGAGCTCTTACACATGCTGCGATTATACCGGTTTACACGGCACCAGTGCCTACGCAGTTCTGGTGAAAAAGCAGATATAAGATATAAAGCTCCCCCCCCACCCCAGCCCTCCCTCTCAGGTTCAGCTGCTATAGAGTCAGAGTTAATGGTACAGGGCTTATAGAGTGCATCTCTGGGGACAGGGGACTCATGTCCGCGGTGGAGAGCACTCTGATTCAGCTCTCTGGCATGTGTCTGCCACCCCCACTCTGAAACAGACACACACCCCTAGGCCTTCAGAGGGAAGGGTTTTAGAGTTCATTCACCCTCTCCCATATCTGGCAGAGAGAGAGAGAGAATGAGAGAGAACATGGGAAAGAGATGCAGGATGTGTTTAAGGGGCCTCTTAAAGTACAGAACGCTTGCCTAAGATACATCTGTTTTGGCCTTTCAGCTCTTTCGAAGCAATTGTCATCCTGTTTTGGACACTGGTTGTTTTAAATCAGGACAGCAATGTGGCTTCAAATGTTTTTACAGTGAAATCTCAACACCCTTACACCTAATGCCTGTCCGCCTCCCCCCGTGCCTCCAGGGTTTCTCACAGGGTTTTTGGTGGGAGTGGTTTCTGGTACTGGTACTCTCTGCCTGGAGAGCTGAAGTAAACAGAGATTGTAAAGGCCAGCGGATGAGCTGGACGTCGCCCGTCTGCCCTCCATTAATCATCTCCCCCACACCAGTCCAATAGCCTGGACTGAGACTGCTTGCCTTGACAGAACATCTGCTTCAGGTTTTCAGGATCCCTCCCCTTCCTGACACACACAGACATGCACACACCCTCCTATGAAGCTGATTGGCCAGTAGAGAGAATAACCCAAGCTGCCCCCGCACACACACACACAAACACTCCTGTCGTGCTCCACTCCTTAAAAGCTGTCTTCTAGGAATCGCAGCAACGACCGACAGGCATCCTGTCAGCCAGCCCACGCAGGTGACCCCCACACCCTCGTCCTACACGGTGCCAGTCACCGACGGCGCTCACTGTTTGCTTTGAGGTTAATCTGTAACCCAGCAGCACTGGAGTTCTTCATATACACCTGGGACTAGTCCTCACCTCCTGGAGGTCAGGGATGTCAGGTCTCGCCATCTCGACACCTGACGGATAAGCGGAGGTGAAGACTTCGGCATTGGGGACGGACGTCTTGCTGTGTTTTGCTGGCTCAGTTTCGGCACGGTGGCTGCTCCATTTGATGCGGATGTCAGGACTCTCATCGGAAGTTCTTTTTAAGAAAAGGAGATCCTCTCTCAAACCCAAGATGGATTTTTTCTCCTGACTGGAAAAATCTCATTCCAACTCAATCAGAAGTGAGTTTACGTGTCTCACTTCCCAAGCAATTTGAAGATCGCGTTTTTTGATGTATTTTTTTTTTATGGATGACCGCTTGCTCGAATTCTTTGCAGCATTTTTGATCATTCGAAATGTGACCTCTTCCAAAAGGACCATCATTTTGTTACTTTGTGCCAGCAGTATAATGTGTATGAGGTGCTAGCTTAAAAACAGAACCACTGTTTTTATCTGACAGTCGTGGATTATTTATACATTTTGGACCAGGACGGACCAATGGCAGCAGTAAAACAGTAGTAAAAATTCTGGATACTCTTCAGCAAAGTCAGGCACAGTAACAACTCTGCTCACTGTATGATCAGAGACTGGGTCTGCCTACAGAAACAGGACAGTTCCCGAAAAAAGACCACAGCGGCCAGAGGGGTGGGGATGAGAAAGGGAATGAGAGAGAGAGAGAGAGAGCATGTGGGAGTTTGGAAAAATCAGTCATTATTTGCTTCATAAAACTAAACAGCTGTTCGCTATCACTGTCAGACAAAATCAGCATAAAGCATTCAGAGGGACAAATGCATTTAGCCAGTTCGCGTTGATGCCCCAACATTGATTTTCTTCCTTAATTTGCTCATCCTGTCAGGAGTGTGAAACAAAGGTCCTTGAGTCTCGAATAAGAAGATCAGCATTCCTGACCTAAAGTAGAGGATTTCTCCATTTATTCTGCTGCTCCGTTCATTCTGGGGCTGCGCCGGACACGGGAAGGGGGGCCGTGATCTGGGGGTTTGTGCGCATGCACAACGGACACAAGGAGCCAAAACAAAAGGGGCTGTCTTCCGGGGTTACTCCAGGTCAGCCGCTGTGGTGCTTCGTGTGAGCCAGAGATTGTGCAGTTGGAGCCAGTGGAGTTCAACACCCGGGCTACAAGTGGCACCACATAGATTAGGAGCAGCCCGAAGAGCCTCTTTGGAGGACACCTTTTCGCGAACCGCTGCACCAGTCGATGGGGATTGCTTCAGGAGACAGGCTAGCTTCTGCCGGGTCGTCCGTATTCAGATAGGTGCCGTCGGCTGGACCAAAAAGAACCCATTCTCAGCCAGGAGTCTGGGCTGTTTTTTCTCAAGGGTGACCCCCAGTGTGCCAACCGCAGATGGAGGCTTTGTCAGACTCCCTTTCGGACTGGGAGGCTCTCCTGGAGCTGGAAGAGGCTTTGACTAGGTGGATGCTGCAGGCATCGACCACAGATGACTGGGAGGGGGGCATCTGGGAGAACTGGGACTGGGAGTCAGAGGAGATCCCTGCCGTAAGTTTTTCCGCAAGAGGTGTGCGGTAGGGGTGGGCGTTGGGGAGCACCGGGGACGGTAGCCGGCAAACCGACCCTCTATGTAAGCACAGCTGCGTGTTAGAGACACCAGTCCATCAAGCCACTGGCGGTTTACACTGGCAGCCATGTTCGCTTGCCTTCTCCACTCATACCAGTTGAGCATCTCCATGGTCTGCCTCACAGTGTCTGTAGGTACGTGTCATACGGTGAGACGCCAAGGTGAGCGACCAACCCTCCCCGTGGATCTCTGCGACCACGTAATTACCTCACGTGTTGAGCTTCCAGTTCTCTTGAACACGCCGAGGATTAATGGCGTTTGAAACACTTTCAGAACGTGTCCATGCCTACAAAAGCCGTCTGAGATCATTATACGTCTTTGCTCTGCATATTTGAACCTTCATGCGGTTTTTAGGTTGGATTGATAGATAAATATAATAATATTCCATTTATAATTTATGTAAATGAGAGCAGTTTCCTGCCTGGAAGACTCTTGTTGCTGTTTTCTGTCCAAGAGCTGATCGTCTTCAACGGTGGAACCATTCAGCCCTGTTCTATACTCCCAAAATGAAACAAGCTTTTGTTTTCCATAGATTACTTACTGATATAACAGGCTCATAATGCCCTCTTGCATCAGTTCCTCCTTTCTGCCTCCACAACTGTCCAGCAGAAGCAGCCATGTCTACCTGTCGCCGCTTAACATTTTATTTAACATAAAAGACATCAAGATAAAAGCCTAAATGAAGTCAGTGGCTTAGAACTGAAGTTTGTTCTCTGATAATTACCCAGGATTTGGATTCTGAAATTGGCCAAGTTCTCTGATCACTGGAATACGTTTCCCATGATGATGACGCAGGAAATTCTCACTTTGAAACTGGGACTGCAAACCACAGCCAAGCTGTCACATGTTGAATATATTTCAGTGGTCAGTACAATTTGAACGGATTAAATAACCAAGTTATATATACCCTGCTGGGACAGCAGGTAGTCAACAGAGAGTAGTAAGTTTGAAACGGGTGCTACCTTTTCTGAGGCCATCGGTAGGCTTTGCCACAGGTCTGGCTCGCTGGTCACTGCCTGATATTCCTGCCTTCTGATTTCTGGGCTTTTTCTCTAAGCTAAGAGTACTGTTGCCTCTGCCTTAGGATTTGGTTCAGTGTTTGCCTGTGTGATCCATATGAGTCAGATATCGGCTTGTTGAACTTATCCGTAGAGAATGAAGCAGCATGCTGCTACCAGCGGATTTGAAAATGCAAGGAATGGCAACGGACTCTGTGATTTCTGGTTCGAGGGGACGGGGGGGAGGGGGGGGGGTCACGGAACCCGGCATGCTCAGCATGTCATCCATCCTTACGTACAGTCTGGGGGAGGTTTTAAGTAGTATGGGGGGGGGTGTCCCAGAACGCTAACATCGAGAGGGCAGGTTTCCATACTATCCCCTCCTCTCAGGGTAACCACTGTCCCTCCCCACCCCAGGTGCTGAGTCCCACTTACAAGCAGCGCAATGAAGACTTCCGGAAGCTCTTTAAGCAGCTTCCCGACACGGAGCGGCTCATTGTCGGTGAGGGGACCAAAGCCGAGGGGCCCGTTCATCAAGGGAGACATGCGGGAACTGGCTGACTGAATTAAGTCAGAATGAATCCTGGGATCAGTGCTTTCCAGTCAAGGAATCTCTTCACAACTACACACTACTTCAGATTTATTTTGGTCAATTATATGGTGCTATTTTCTTCCGTTTCTGGGTTGCTGGCATTATTTAGTACCACCTGCCTGCCGGCATTAGTTGAGAAATGTGCATTCGGAGCTAAAATTGCCTTAAACCCCCCCACCCCAAATAAAACATCAAACATGGTGTCTGTCCTTGGGGTCCTCGCTAATGGGTCTGTAATGACTTCTGACTTCCCGACAGATTACTCCTGCGCCCTGCAAAGGGACATCCTGCTGCAGGGCCGGCTCTACCTCTCGGAAAACTGGATTTGTTTCTATAGCAACATCTTCCGTTGGGAAACCCTGGTAGGGACTTGTCTTTCTGGAATCCATCTGCCATGTTTTTTTGCTCTCTGTGTCTTAACCAAACAAGAAACTCAGGCTTTTTCAGCTGGAGGGCTTGTTGAGTAGCTTGTTGAGTTTTGAACATGTCAGATGAGGTTTCCTGCCTCGATTGGTTGCCATCTATCCTGCCCTTTTTCCCGCAGCTGACAGTGCGGCTGAAGGACATCTGCTCCATGACGAAGGAGAAGACCGCACGCCTCATCCCCAATGCTATTCAAGTTTGCACTGATGCCGAAAAGGTGAGGGCCGTCAGTGTCTCCTCTCCTCTCTCCTGGGTTCCCATCCAGCATATCAGAGCTCTCACCTCCCTGTATGTCCTACCTGCAGCACTTTTTCACCTCGTTTGGGGCCCGGGATAGAACGTACATGATGATGTTCAGGTTGTGGCAGAATGCCCTTCTGGAAAAGGTAAGGTTTTTTTATTCGATTTCACTCAGTGCATCCATTTGTCTGATACTGTAAACATAAAGGGTTGTAATTTGTTTTTCTTCGTGGGATTTGAACTTATGACCTTTGCATTGTTAGCACTATACTCTACTTGTTGAGCTACAATAACCTGAAAGTCAGTAAACCACAGAAAACTGGACTAATATTCATACATTAAATTAAAGTTTGCTGATATCCTGGATTATGGTCTTTTAGGGGTGGTATTGAAGCGTTCAATTCTTCTGTACTATTAATGACAATATGAATGACTCTTTAATTGAGATGGGGTTAAATGTTTTCGTAGTATTGAAGGACCCGGTGGAGTCTGGCTTGTGTTTATCGCAATCTTAAAAATGGCTTGTTCCTCTCACAGCAGTGAATCCTGTATAACAGCGGTTCCCAATCCGGATCTCGGGCACCCACAGTACTACTGTAGAAAGTATGTCTTCCTCTGATTGTCATACAGTCAGAGGAAGAAGGATGTGGAGTGATTCAGTAGACTGGCAATTTGTGGATGGAGCGAAAGAAAAATGAAATGAGGTTTTGAATCTTCCTCCCGTGTCTCTCTCTCTCTCCTACCCCATAGCCATTGTGCCCCAAAGAGTTGTGGCACTTCGTTCACCAGTGCTACGGCAACGAGCTGGGCCTCACCAGTGACGATGAGGACTATGTGCCACCTGACGATGACTTCAACACCATGGGGTTAGTTTTGCCATCCCAAGACTCTGCCGCCATACCCGACACCCTAAAAAATTCTCTTTTGAAGCTCTTAGTTCTTCCCATCACATATGTTCTGCCTCGGCCTTATGTAATGCTCCTTAATTACCGTCCAGGATTAGTTGACACCACCTGTCAGGGTTATTTTTAGCCTGCTCTAAATTAATACCCGTTGTCAACTGTGCATTCTCAACGTGGGCTGCGTGAGATCCCAGCCGGCGGTTCTTTTGGTGGAGGAAGGACGAACCCTGATCTTTTGGATGTACAGTAGTAGACATTTTTCTTACAGTTCAGATAAACCAAACTATCATCTGACTTTTTGAATCCAACTACCTTTTTTTGTGTGTGTGAGCCTTGAAACGCTTGAAAACTTCCTCAGGTACACAGTCAGAAATTATGGCCGATGAGCAGAAAACGCCCTCCGCCCTTTAAACCCTGACTGTTCCCTGCCACCCGCCACCCCGTGCCATAGGTACTGCGAGGAAATCCCCGCCGAGGACAACGAGGTGAATGACAACTCCTCCAAGAGCAACTCGGACGCCAAGCATGACATCAGCCCGCAACTGCCCAAGAAGTCCATCACCAACAGCACCATCACCTCCACCGGCAGCAGCGAGCCCCCCATCTCCGTCAGTAACACGACCTCCGCCTAGCTACGGATTCATTCAGGGACATTTCACCTTTGGCAGATGCCTCGGTTCAGCGTAGGGCTGATAGCAGCAGGGTGTCATATGACGGGGTGATGATATCTAGTACAATGGTGCGTCCCTCTTGGAATTTGAACTTTAGGCTTCTACCACAAAATTCTACAAAGCCTGGTTAAATGAAAGTCTGCCCTGAAGGGTGGTACCCTTTAGTATGGACCAGCTCAACGCGTCCCTAGGTAGCTCTCTGCTGCCCTTTCACCTACATTCCCGTTGTGGCTGACATTACACATTGCATAAAGCCACCGCAGTTAAGGTAGCACAATTCCAGGGGAAGTATTGATGGCAGATTGATGGCACCCATGTGATTAGGTGTCGCATCAGGTGTTAATGATAGTCCCCTCCTGACTGGCCTTGCTCCCCCCCCCCTTATCCTTGCAGTTTGACCTCCCCCCGGAGGTGTACACAGACTGCCTCCCTGACGGGGATCTGCTGTCTATCCCGATTCCCGAAGACAAGGCCAACGAACCAAGCGAGCCCGTCCCCTCTCTGTCGCTTGACTTCAACGACAATGAGGACATCCCAACTGAGCTCAGCGACTCCTCCGAAACGCACGACGAAGGTAGCAGCGCGGGCCTGCTGGGGAACTGTGAACACACAGGACCCCGTTTATCATTTCAAACGCAGTGTATTGGGGAGACTTACCACTAGGGGGTGCTGTTTATAAGCGATGCTCATAAACGCACTGTTTCATGTGCAGGGGAAGTGCAGGCGTTTCACGATGACCTGAACGGGCGGCAGTACATCAATGAGGTGTACAGTTTCAGCGTGGACAAGATGTATGACGTCCTCTTCACTGAATCACAGTTCATGAGTGACTTCATGGAGCAACGCCGATTCTCCGGTGAGTTCTGTCTCCGCACTGGCCACTTCCCCCGGCATGGCCAAGCAGGGTTCCCGCAGCTTGACGTGTGGAGCATCGCCGTTTCCCCTGTCCCCCAGATGTGGTGTACCACCCGTGGAAGAAGGATGATTCAGGAAACCAAACGAGAGACATCATGTACACCATCTCCCTCTCCAACCCTCTGGCTCCCAAGACGGCCACCGTGACTGAGACGCAGGTGAGACAGGAACCGGCCGGAGACTCTACGGTTGATCTGTCGCCTTAACCTCCCAACAGCCTCAACGGTTTCTGTACAGAGGGGCTTGTTCATGGTGCTCGTCGTTCTGTCGTCATTCTAAGGCTGCTATGGAACCTAAAATGCGATATTCCTCTGTCTGAAAAGTTCATACTTATAGTCCTGAAGTGGTTTTCAGTGAAACAACAAAAAATATTTGTGTAAGTTTAAAATGGTTATACAGTGTATACACTGGTTTAAGTAAAAATAAATTAAGTAAAATGTGAGTATGTCCTTTCTACTCTTTCAACGTGTCTCTTTGTTGAGTGTAAGTCAGGTATTACATTAAATCAAGGGTATAATTGTGTACCTGCTGTCATTAGGGGGACAGCATGAGGTGTGAGAGAATGTGAAGTTAATACATTGTGTTTGTTCAAGTGTCCTGCTGTTACAATCCTGCAGACCCTGTACAAGGCCAGCCAGGAAAGTGAGTGCTACATCATCGACGCGGAGGTGATCACGCACGATGTCCCGTACCACGACTACTTCTACACGCTCAACCGCTACATGTTGACGCGAGTAGCCAAGAGCAAGTGCCGCCTGAGGTGAGGCCCGGGCGCGCTTTGATTAACGTCCGTCAGGCGACCATGGTGTCACGTGACCACATTGACGGCACACATTACACGCGGATATTTCTTCTCGCTTCTACGCCAGGGTGTCCACGGAGCTCCGGTACCGGAAGCAGCCCTGGGGACTAGTCAAAGGCTTCATTGAGAAAAACTTTTGGAGTGGGTTGGATGAAAATTTTCGCCATCTGGGTGAGTATATAACCCACCTGACTGAAGGGTGCAGAGTTGATACATCATTAAAATAATGTTTGTTTTTTTTTGTTAACATGAAACAATACTCAAAATTCCGGAAGTCTTACTGAGCTTTGTTATACATTCTGTATACATATAATAAATAGTACATATATAAAACAATTTATTTAATATACACTATTAATGTCATCCCAATATTTACTGGCACAACATGATGAAAAACCACTTGCTTGTAAGTTTACAAATTTGGTCACTTTTATCCAAAGTGACGTACAGTGGAGGGAACAGCGTCAGCCAGTCTCTGGAGGATTTCAGGGTTAAGGGTCTTGCTCAGGGGCCCAAGGGTGACATCACTGTGCCGACCATAGAATCTGATCCCGCGACCTGCCAATCATGGGCGTGGGGCCACACGGCATGCTAACAACTGTGGCGGCAGCCTGGTTGACCTCGTTGTGCCCGCAGAGCTAGAACTGTCCAAGATGGAAGAGGCGCTGACCGAGCTGCACAGGGAGTCCCCCAAATCCAAGGCGGCGAAGACGGCGGCGGCCCGGCGCAGGAAGCGGCCCCTAGCCCACGTCCGCGCCCAGCACCTGGACGAGGCCCTCAGCCCCGTCACCACGCCCACAGACGAGGAGGTCATCCATCGCATCAAGCACGTGGCAGGTCAGGGCTAAATCCTGCAAGCTGCCATGCACAGCAGGGGGCGCAGTGATTAAGGAAATGAACTTTCTAGCACTGCCCATCAGACCCCTGTTGCTGTGGCTTTAGGGAAGTCTCTTTAGTAAAGAAAAAAGCAACTTTACTAAGAACAGGAAATGATTGAGGATTCGAACCCCACTTTGCGTCAGTGCTGGTTTTTTAATATCATGCCTCACTGGCTCCCCCTGCAGGTTCCACTCAAACCAGACACATCCCTGAACACGTACCCAGTGGGTTGGCCTTGTACAGTGTTTCCAAGCTCCTCCTCATCGTGACCTTTGTGTGAGTATCACCAGCTGCACCCCTGGGGTCCAGCCTCAGGACGATCCTCTTCACACAGACACAACATCTCGCATGTTTTTTTAACCCTTTCTGCCATCCTGTATGGCAGCTTTGAGACGGTTTTGTCGGAACGTGAAAGTCTCACACTTTCATTTGAATACTTTCGGCTGTGTTGGTGCCTGACTTTTACTCCTGTCTTTCTACTCCTTTGTACTCTTTGTAGAAAGCCTTTCAATTTTCAGTTTTAAGGTTTCTTTCTCACACACACCAAAAATGTGGTCATGCATGTCTGTTCTTCATTCTCTTTATGAGTGTAATTCCTATTTCCTTCTCTTGCATTGCTTTCCGTAGGATTTGTTTAAGGTATACAGGTCTGCTGACAAACCTTATTGTTCTGTGGACATAATGATTACTGGGCATCTCCAGGGGGGTCCTGTCCTTTCTTGGTCTTGATTTTGGTTCTTTTGCCCACATCCCTGTAGTTTGGTCTTGCTGGTGTTCCTCAACATGTTGTTGTTCTACAAGCTATGGATGCTGGAGCACACCACCCAGAGCCTCACCACCTGGCAGGGCCTACGGCTGCATGAAAGGTCTGTCCACAACCCTGGAATACATGCCATATTCATGCTGGAGATGTGAGAAGTGAGCAGGAGCGTTTTCTCACCAGACAGGGGTAGACCCTGCTTGGGATGCCATCCATCTCTAACTTAAATGTTGGGGTGGAAAAATCACACCCCTGCACTTGTGATGTCAACTTAAAGTCCTAACATAGTCTTTAAGCAGGACTTCATAGACTGGCGTGTGTAATATGTGTGATATGTGCACAAACGCAGGACAAAAATGCAATTCTGGATCTCAGAAAGATATATGGATTATATTCGCCTAACTGCATGCCTTTGGACTGTGGGAGGAAGCTGGAGCATCCAGAGGAGACACACATAAACATGGAGAGAACATGCAAACACACACATATGCACACCCAGAGTGGCTAGGAATATAATCTCCAGCCCTGGGAGGTTGAGGCGCTCCCTCTCATGAGCCACTGAGAAATGCGAAAATATCGCATGAAAATGACAGCAAGTTGCGGTTTACTTTTGTTTAAGATGGTTTAGCTTGCTGCAGTCGAATAATATAAACTGCGAATAAATTTTGAAGTGAAAATGATCGGAGTTTGTATAGAATCAAAGTGAAATACTTTGACGCATCTGGTTTCTTCAGTGAGGTATTTCTGGCAATATTGCTGTGCAAATGTCGCTGAGAACATTCCCGGAAACGTCCGGAAGCGCGGAGAGGACGGCTGGTTTGACCCGCGCCGCGCTGTTCGTTTGTTTCGGATCAGCAAGCTGCCGCAGACGCAGATGGAGTGGGCGCAGCTCCTGGAGGCGCAGCAGCGCTACCATGATGCCGAGCTGCAGAAGTGGAAGGAGATCATTAAGTCCTCTGTCCTGCTGTTAGATCAGGTGAGAGGGAGCGGACACCAGCACCGGAGAACCCCAGGGGTAGTACATCTGCCCGGAAAGTTGCCCGGGGCGTGGTTTATTGCAGATTTTATTCATCTACTTAATTTTATGGCATTGACTATTCCCGTATCGAGCCCATGATTGTCTCTGCTTCCATATGTTCCATGCTGCTGCCAGCCTCCATAATCGTTAGATGTGGCTGCCCGATCACGAGCTCCTCTGTCCTCACAGATGAAGGACTCCTTGTTGAGCCTCCAGAAGGGCGTCGGCCTGAGGGACTACAGCCCAGAGGCAGAAGAGAAAAGGAGCCGATATCACTGACAGACAATCCCATAGGCCAAGAGGGATCCGTGTGCAATACCTGACTATGCGTAGTTAAATATGCGAACAAGTGTGCGAGAGAGTACCTGCACCAGACCAGCATGATGGAGGGATGCGTCTGCTGCTGCTGCCACCGCCCACTGAGATCACGAGACCTTGCCAACAGGAAGTGGGCCGCTGCCAGCACCGAGGCATCCTGGGAAGGTGGCAGTATCGCTCACCTCGGCCTACACTTCCACAGTCCTGTTTTTGTTTTTGCTTTGTTTTTTTTTTCCCTACGTTGATTCTTTTGCAGAATGTTTTATCATAAGCTGTTACCGCATAGAGATGGGAAAATTTCTAGCATGCAATTATCTTTACCTAAACTTCTTCTTGATGAAGATTTCTAGTCCAGCTCCTGCTATATTTGTGGATAAGAAGAACAAAAGATTTTTTTTTTATGTCCCCAGACTTTCAGGAGTCCCTAGACTGTTTCGATCGGACGGGCCCTCGGCCCTCGGCGCTGCAGTATCCCTTTTAATCTTTCCAATCTGGGACCAAGTAAATTAACGACCAGAAGTCCACCGGATGTTCGTTGTTCAGATATTAAAAGGTGGAATATATAGATGTATATTTTGGATAATTATATTTAAAGTGTTTTCAACAGGGCTTATTTTTACTAAGCTTCCATGGAGTGTTAGGGCTGGTTTCCCTGATAGTTATACCCCATGGTGTTGCATTTCTATGTTATATATATATATATCCATATATAACATAGTTAATAATTATATGTTGTGAATTTCATTCGTAAAAAAAAATTGTAAAAACTTAAAAATGAATGTCCATGACGGCAGGAATGGAGAGATCGGAGGTCGGGTTCGGCGTTCCTAAGGCTGCGTTTCCGCGCCATGCCTGCCACCAGGTGGCAGTAGTGGTATACAGGGTGTACCCCGCTTCAAACCGAGCCTTAACATCACGTGACCCTCCAGGAGCCGCCCCTTCCTCGCTGTCAAAGCCTGACTTTACCTGTAGCCTGTTTCAAAGAGACAAAACATTAGCATCTTTAAGTGCGCTGTCTTGTCTGGTGTAGTCACTTACTGTCACCATGTTTTAGTGTGCCTCTACTCCGTGGCTATGGCTGCTGTAGCCGATCCTGGCTTTAATCACAGTCATACCCTGAATTCAGTTTTATTTGTCATCTTCTGTCTTCAAATTCTTCTGAGCCCGGTACCTTCCTCAGACAGAACATACACATGGAGGCAATCTAAATTCACTTTTCCCAAACGGGTTATTTCTTCAAGCCTTATAGGGTTGGATACAAAAGGGCACTTCAGTATTAGTATTAGTTTGGACCTATGAGACCGGCTAAGCGCGGTTTTTCTCTGAGTCCTCTGCGTCACACTGGGCCGGACTGATGAGTGAGTTGATGCCGTGCACCAAATAGTGGATCTGAGATCCTTTGGCTGCATATAGGCGAATGTTAGTGATGGAGGCAGAGCAATCAGTTCATTGTAAGTCAATAAAAAGGGATACTGCAGCTGGGAAAGGGGGTCGACCTGTGTTATGATGTGTTTGATTACTCAACTGTGAATCTTGAAAATGCTTGAAGATGGAAATTATATATATGTATACATACATACATACATATATATATGTACATACACACATATATATATATGTGTGTGTGTGTGTGTGTGTGTGCGTGTGTGTGTGTGTAAGTTATGATTCAGATATTTATTTATGTATATATGAAACCTCACAGAGCTGTATGGAAAGATGCAGAGTTTAAGCAGGGAAGGGATGAGTGTTTTGACATGACTAGATATGTCCTTGGCATGTAATTTATGTTTGTGTCGTGCATGTGTGTGTACGTGCGCATGTGTGTGCGTGTAAGAAATGTGTGTGACGTTCCATGAGTCGGCCAGCGTTCGCTGATGGTGAAAGGCCCTCCTCACCCTGCGTTGTCCTCCAGGAATCGCCGCACACGTTACTGGCCCCATTGCAGACATCTGGGGTCTCCGTAACCCCTCACACATGTAGCATCACTTTGCCCCTTAAGATGCGGTCACACCAGTGCAGAAAAACATCCACTGTCTTCGCGGAGTCGATCGAAAATGGGCATGACCAGATTATGCAGTATACCGTGGTATTTTCATTCAGATAATGAATAGTGTTGCTTTTGAAATTACCATATGCCAAGATACATGAGAAGCATGCTAGTGACGTGTTGTAAACAGGGCTTGACATAACTGGTACGTAAGTATACATTATTGGTATAAAATATGAAATGTGCTGGTAATAATTTCTTGTCGTAACGGCACGGCTGCATTCTTCTCCCGCTGTTTTTCTTTATTTTATTTTGTAAAACTTTTTAGCCATAATAATGCTAATGCACGTCAAGTAAATATCCTCTCCATTGCACTTCTTTGAAACCGAGGGGTCAGTCCTGCCCAAATGCCGCAACGGATTGGTTTAGCGACACGAATTCGCGGGTCAGAGTTCAAACTGCACGCAAATTCACCGCGCTACCAGAAGCAAGTTTTCTGCTTTTCACGTCGAGCGATTACAGTGCAGCTGTATGAGGATGTTTTTTTGCGCACGTGTGACCGCGCCTTTACTCTCATCATTCAGGTCGACTCTCAGCTCTCAGCTCATGCAGTCCAGCAGCGATTTTGACACCAGTAGACATATCAGCAGTGTTTTATTTCCACTCCGTCTGTCCTGAATCATCTAAATGATTGCAGCCCATTCAAGCCGGATGTTGAATACTTTTAAGTTTATGTTGAAGATATGACTGGCCATACCCCCCACACCAGCTCCTATATACCAACAGCAATGTGCAATTTGAGTTGAATGTAGAGTGACTGCAACATGTGGAAAGAGGAGAGCTGTCTGTAACATAAGAGATAACCGCCTCTGTACTGTAAATTCTGTACTCAGCAAGTGATGCAATAGATTCTGTTAATATATCACATTCCTCTTCATAAAAGGTTTCTTTACATGTTTTTCAAGTTCAGTTGCACTTTCGGTGTTATCTCTTCCTGACATTTTGTGAGCTTTAAATTCTAGTTGAACCATCTTCCAGAGTATTACTACGAAGCACAGAGATTATAAAACATTTATGCAATTGCTGATACACCCAGACAAGCAAATTGCGGCTTTTATTAGCTTCTGGAGATAAAACCATTTTAATATCTCTCGGTGTTTTCTGCTTGTAACAGAACACAGTACATGTAAGACCCAAGACGACCAGATAATGTAATTCTGATTAAACATGAAAGAGTCTGGGGGTCGAGGGGTTAGGTTGAGGTGACTATGGTCCTCAGATATTTATTGTAGATGTGCTAGAATGATTAAATTCTGTCCCCTGCTTAAAGAAACTGAAAATAATTTCCCCCAATAGACCTAAATATGTCTGTATTTTACATTTACCCCCCAATAAGATGTGTGCCTATTGGATGAGGAGGTTATGAAGTAGGTCTGTATGGACTGAACTGTTTTCAACATCTCACACGTTTAAATGTATGATGGTGAAACATTTTAATGTTTTTCTGTGCAATTCACTCCAAGGTATGCCGACCCTCTCTCTCCGATAAATCCCGTGTGATACTGTGACTGTCATCGAACTGCTCACGGTCAATGTGGTCACATAGAATGTACTAGAACAGTCGACTCACCACAACTCCCCGAACTGTCCTCTCCACACTTGCTTTCTTGTCTGGACGGGATGCTAGGTCAGGTTCCACTGCCGCGTTATATATCTCTGTTTCAATGAGAAGAAACAAAGTGCTATGCGGGGATGGTGGAAACATATGTGCAGATCATTTTAATACGTCATGGCAGGATGAGAATGAAGGAATGCTCAAGGAAGGGAACCGTATACATGGGGATAGCTGTATGTAGGATATTCTCTCAAGTCAGGAAGGGTTCTGTGAAAGCAGTAACTGAAGGGTAGATATTCATCTTTTGTATTCAGCACAATCTTAATGTCCCTAGGCTACAAATTAACATTCACAGAATTAGCTACATGTAGCAGATCCAAGATCATGTGTCCGAATTCACGTGAACGTTTTATGTACAGTGTCTCTCCTCATGTTTATGTTACATTTGTGATTTATACTGATAGCAGCGTGTTTCATTTTAGTGTTTGTTTGTTTTTTTTTTCTACTGTGTAATTCACCAATACAGTGCTGCTGCAGTGCATAATTTTCACAGATGATTTTTTTTAAATTACGTAAACGCGCGTGTTCACAGTCGGCATGTTGTTGGGGTGGAGTTATTGACACATTCGCTGTGGGTCAGACTGAGTATGTTTCCGAATAATATGATTTCACCTTCTGTTCCAGATGTGATGGTTGTTTACCGGTGTGTACTTACATAGTTACATAGTGGTTACATGGTGCTTATCAAGGATACAGTTATATTGGTTCAGTTGCTGTTTAATACAAATTGTTGTCACTGATGCTTTATAGCTTACGTAAAGCCCCACGTCACGACGTTTGTAACACACTTGTGTGTTGAATATCCCAGTAAACATGAGGCGTACAATTCATCCAACTGCAAATTGCAAGTTAAGCTGTTTTCTGAGTCAACGGAAGTCAGCGATGTGCACATATGCTAGGGATTAGTCGCACTCTGTGGTGTGGATTTGACATTTCTGAACTGTTAGGCCAGAGGTATTGCACATATAGTGTAACAGCTGCGAAAAACAGCAGTTTTGTCTTTCAGATGAGTCTGAGAGGCCAGTATTCATGTGTGAAGTTCCTCACTGACATCATAGATTTGAGGGTTTGGATAGATGTAGTTGGAATGTTCCAGATTTACCATAATAAACAAGAAGATAATTATTTTCGTAATGAGTACTAGGTACTGTTTTGCATTTAAAATATTATAGTGTGTGTATGTACACACACGTGCACAAATAATCATACTTGATTGTGAAATTGATTATTTCTATAAAACAGGACAGTGTGTTAAATGCTTTAAAACCAGATTGTTTTCATCTACAGAAGTGATTCATTTTATTTGGTCTCGATTAATTGTATTCTTTTTTTCCTTTCAAATTTAAATACAAAGGACTGACTTGCCTCTGTCCCAGATTAAAAACAAATAAATGGAATATAAGGTTGATTAGGAGCGAATGAGTTTGCAGTCAGTTTTGTCAGAAAGTCGTTATAATTTTCGTTGTTTTACGTGTTTTATTCCGTCTTTTTCAGAAGCACACAGGCATCTGCTGTCGTCTTCTTGACTCTGTGTGTGATTCCTCGTCGCAGCATTTGCGTGTTTGTTGAGAGCCTTGGTTTCTGACATACTGTATGATTTCCAAATACTGCATGAGCCTGCTTATATACCACAGTGAAAAAGACCGTGAGGATCTGTCTTTAAATCGGGCAAAGAGTGGACAGGTGCAGAGTAGAATCAGCCAGAGCTGGTCAAAACCCACAATTTTATGGGGAAAAGTGACAGTTTTGGTTCTTATTTACCAATAGTGCAAGGAATTAATAAAATGCAGTTTGTCACTTGAAAACATTTACAAGTAATTTAATCTTTGATTGACCATGTATGAATTAGTGAATAGGACTGTAATCTAAAGTCCCTTAAAATGAAATACATGGTAAAAGAGATTAATCGCTAATGTGTCGGAGAGCCAGAGTGGAGAATGTTTCATCGGGCATTATTATGAACTGCTAGCATACTTGCCCTGTTTTGAGAGCTTATTGCGCAGAGATTTGCCCGAGGGATCCTAGAAATTCTGTTAACTGCCTTTCTGTAGGAGCAGTCCTCTGGAAAGGCGTGTCAGTCTCTCACCAAAACCAGCATTCACACCACAGGAGTACAATCCTCCGTTCATTCACAGTGGGGAAAAAAAATAAAAATCTCGTACCTTAAAGTTTGTCACAACATTATCTGATGTATGTTTTTTAGAACCTGTTTTGATCTCTATCGATGAATCTTGAATAGATTTATACATATATACTGTATGTATATGTTGCTTATATTTACGCTGTACTCAGACAAGCACAACTGCGCTGTGCGCAGACTGTGGTCCATGGGTGACTATGCCTGATAGAGACTAAGACCCAACCGCTTTCTGGTTCATGTGAAGTAGAAATGGAAGATATAAATAAAGAGTATTGAACAAAGCTTTGGATTGCTGTCACCTGTCTTTATTTTTGATTTGTTATTTAAAAAAGTATATCAAGCACTCGGTATGTGTGAAATCATTGCTGTCCTTAGCATTGCTTCCCAATCCGGTCCTCGGGGACTGATAGACAGTCCACATTTTTGCTCCCTGCCAGACAGTCCACGTTTTTGCTCCCTCCCAGCCTCCCAAGGACTGTAATGGGAAACACTGGTATGCAGTATGATGGCACCCTGTAGTCCATGTTAACATGGGTTCTCTTTGCTTCATGGATCTTGGAGCATCACAGGGAGAAGGTGTCCTGTAAACAGATGTGGGAGGGGCCTGGATACTGTGGCAGATACAGGGGGGGCCCATCATTTTATAGTGGCCTCAAATCCTAACATCAGGCTCCCGTTCAGCAAGATCTACCCAGGGGTCTCCTCTCCACACTGCTCTGCACATTATATTATACACGTGGGACCCATATTTCATAAGACTGAAGGTGCCAGTCTAAATGGGGGCTCAGGATGAATTTCCAGCCGAGGCCCAGGCTGTATATCACTGGCCTCTTGTCATTTCCCACATCATTGATTGACAGCACACATTGCAATTTTTAAATAATTTAGCCTTCGCGTGCCGAAAACAGGCAATACGATAGCTACGCGCAAATTTCAAGTCGCTTCATTCCACAGAACGCTGGCGCGCTGTGCTTTACAGGCAGTGTGTCTCTGGCTGATTTGGTAACGCCATTATGAAAGGTCTCTCGTTAGGGGCTCAACCACTGTGACTGCTCCTTTATTTGGCTCCCCAGTCCTCAAGGGCAGTAATTTATTTATTCTCCCCTCCCCCCATCCCCAAGTGAAATATTCTGTTTAGTGTAATATTCCTCTAACAATATGCTGCAGGATTCTTTTCTCCCAGTACTGGAGCTTTACGATTTTTTTTTTAATCACTCTTTATATTGGGTATATAAATTTAATTTAGTAATGTCTGTATTTACTGGTATAATCTATAAGTGTTAGTGGTTTTATAGTTTTATCCTTCACAAGGCATGTACAGGGTTGCTCCAGAGAATGCATTTGCACAGTAATCATAAAGCATAGCATGCAAATTATCTTTTCTAGCAGAAAGGCATCTCAGTAGGTTTTGAAAATGCAAAATTTTACTTAATGACACATAAGGCACGTGTATTGTCATTTTAAAAACATACAATGCGAATCTGAGCGTCAGCTCTCACGTAAAAAAATGTGGGTGCGCGTACTCATTCACAGCAGAAATAATCATTAAAAAGGCCACATTTGCGTGTGGAAATTGACATAAAAGGAATAAATAATGAATGCTGCCCTGCAGACGCAAAATACTGTAATTGTGCGATTTATCAAGTAGACTCTATAAACTGAAAAAAATAATCGTTTTTTTTCCATCAGTAGTGCATGCAGGAAAGCATGTTTAATCTGACGTGATCATAACCATAAACTTGTAACCATCCAGTTAATCCGTATTATTATAAATACATTCAAATAGTTTAAATACAGCCCACATAAAATGTAAATGCATAAAATATACATCTTTTAAAAAAGCAAGTTTCTATTCTGGTCGTATGCAGCTGTGTTTACACCTGTATCTAGAAATGAATGTAAGTGAATTATTGATGGTCCTGCATTAAAATACTTCAAAATACGATATATGATGTTGCTTTAGCGAGGAAATTTCTGAATTGAAACGTTTACTGTGATTATAATTAACCAGCTTCGGTGATTGTTGTACGAGGGGTGGGGCTAGGCGGGTTGTTTGCGGATTTCAGCGAATCCGCTGCAAGGAGGCTGGACCGTGTAAACTAAGCAACCGAGGAGAGCAATCCAGCCACGTCGAGGAGCTGGTGAGGAGTAGCTGCGGGGGGCAGGGCAGAAATAATAAATATTTAATGCATCATAGATTCCTCACCCAATAGAGCCAAAGCAGGAATGGAATACATTAATTGGCAGCTGACAGCTGCGGACTGAGAAGTAGCCGAGAAAGACGACAAAGATGAGCGATTGATGCTCAGTCTAGTACAAGTGCAAGATTGTGCGGGTGACCAAACTGACTGGAGTTATCAGCGGCCTGAGAATTTGCAGAAAATAGCAACATCTGAAGTGTAATGTTGAAGAAAAAGTAAAATTACAGTGAAAAGATACATTTGCGTCCCAGAAAGTGTGAAAGAGGGGTCATTGTTCTAAAAGAAGGCAGGGAAGGAGGAGAACTATGCAAGGCGCCTTGTCTCTCCCCATGACAGCAGATCGCAGTCGGAATAAGGAGCGGATTGAGGCGAGGCTGGCCGGGCTGTGCAAGCTGGAGCTCCTGAAGCAGAGGCAGGAATGCCTGGTTCTCAGCGCTTTGTCTTTCGGGAGCACCGTCCCGGGGCACCCCGCCCACGGCGACCTGCAGCCGCCCCCCTCCGCCCCCTCAGGTCCCATGCGAGTGCTAGATGACTTGACTTTGAGACGCCAGTTGGTAAGAACATCCACAAGACCAAATTAAGACATAGGAGAAATGTTAACAAACCCAGTATCTTTGCTTGTTGTTGTTGTTGTTATTGTCGTCGTCGATGTTGTTGGTGAAGGTGTGCGTCCATTATATCTGTATCTGCAGAAAAACGAGTTAATTGGAGTTAGTATGTGGAATATAATAATGTGCTGGATATGCTGGTATCAAAGTTGTCAAAGTTACCCCTCGGAATAACCCGTTGTCCGGTCAAGTGTGTCTCGACCCCAGATAGTTGTGTTTCATGGTGCCTTTGTCCATGTGTGATTTGTCCGTGTCTGTGTGTCTCAGCTGTGGACTGGGAGGGGGGAAGCGCTTACAAACAGCCATTGTGTAATCACTTTGACATCACTCTCTTCAGTTATTCGCATCTTTCTAACATTACCTTGCATTTAGGATTAACTCATACAATTCAAACAAATCCCATCTTCTCATTAAGTGTCGATATAAAAGGTCTGCTATAACTAGCTGAACGCCCATCCTTTGCCAGTGCATAGTTAATAGTTTAACGCTTTAACAGAAAAAAAACTTTGCATTCTTGCTACATTTACATGAAAATCAAACAAATACAATTCAATGAAACCCACATGTTCAACACGTTTCTGAAATCTGTCATGTTGATTTTAACTAATAGTAAAGAATTGGCTTGCTTTATTCTATCATATTTATTTAACGTTCTTTCTGCTTATGTATCCAACGCCTTTACAATCCACATTCACGCCTTTACAGTTCACATGTAGACTAAGGGGGTGTGTAATATTACACTTGGGGCTGTATTGCCTCCTGTTTAGGTGCGTAGCGGAAATCCATCGATAGACATGAGATGTTTTACTCACGCATCCCCTTTGATTTTATGATTTAGGATCTAACCGCGTAACAAATTAAACTTTTATTATGATTATTATTTAATTATTGTTTTCTCTCCTCCTGCTGTCTCTGCCCGCCGCGGTGCGAACAATGACTGCGAGCGGCGCTGAATACAAATGAGCTCGTCCGCTTCTGCTGCGTTTCGGCTCCGCTGCAGCAAGGCGGTTAATGACCCGTCCTGAGACCCACCATGGCTTTGTCTTTATTTTTGGTTTTTCCTCTATTTTGTTATCATTATTTATCTTATTTTTACTTCCGTGATGAATAAGACTCACCGGACAATAAGCTAAGTGCGTCTTAGATAACTTGGGGCTGCCGTATTTCACATCCTGCACGTTATTGAAAGGAGTGCCAATGAAATGATAAATATTTGAAACGGATTTGGTTTCATTACGTTTATAGTACCGCTCATCGATCGTTGCTGGATTCATTTAGTAATTGGTTCGATAAACATATATTTGAAAAATCGCAAATACGATCTAAACGTGCTTTGTTGGGTCTCATCTGTTTTCAGCTGAGAGAGATATAATGGTCGATTGTCCTTAGTGATGAAACGACATTGCTGAAAGGGGTTCGTTTATAAAGGCTTGATGAAAATTGACCGGCGTGACAGCAGAAAGGGGAATGAGCGATGAGTCAAACCACTTCTGTTTCAATTAGTGGCAGTGGTGTGTGTGTGAAGCTGCGGGAGGGGGGGTGTGGTCCACCCCAAAAGGCTGTGGCCCCCGGCCTGCTGGGTGACCTAGGCTGTGTTTGTAGCAGAAAAATCCCACCAAGATAGATGAGCCCAGCTGAAATGGTCACCCCCCCCCCCCCAACCAGTTTAAACCCACCCCAGTTAGGGTGACAGCTGACGAATGGCAATGAGCAGTGGAGAAAGCACTGCCCTCCAGCCCTGTATCCAAAGTGTAAGAAGCAGGAAAAGCGACAAAGATGCTGTTTGCACTGCATACCAGACGTCCAGTTAGCTTTATGGGTAGGCAGTGACTCTGAGTATGCTTGCAGTGTGTGGAACTGCTTCAGTGAGAGAGAGAAGGACCGACAGAGAAAGACACTATATGTTTACATTAGTGTTTATTGGCTTAACTGGGATATGAATCATTCTGGGCAGGATGGTGAACAGAACTGAATGACATGTAGATGGGGAAAGAGAGAATGGGTGTATTAATGGGACGTGCCCCCTTTTTAGGGTTTACAGAGTGTTTCTCAATACCAGGATCATGTTTGCGGTCTTGGCAGGAACGCTCCTGCTAACTCGTCTCCCAAGAACCAACTTTGGACGCAATGAACCATGGGATTGTTCTCATTTGTTCTGTTTTTTTTAAAAAAAGGACATTGGAGGCAAGAGACATTAAATCAATGCAAATATACACACAGAAACTATTCTGACTGTGGAAAGCAAATGTCAGCATGAAACAAAGAAAAATCCTTGACATTTTTGGCTATTTTTATGTCCAAAAAACAGAGAGCAAGCCAGAAAAACAGGAGTATGGCCGCCCTGTGAGGCAGCAAAATTCCGTCACTGCGGGCAATTAGCAAGCACTGCATGCGGACAATGCAGAAAGCAAATTCAGATGCATGGTTTTAGCGAGAAAAAAAAATTAACACTGGAGCCAGCGTGCAGATCAGGGAGTGATGAGGCCCACTGGGGCTGATAAGAGACGACGTCACTCTGGGCCTTTGCATCGTGCTGTGACTTTCAGCCCCTTGGTGGTGAGTGTAATGAGTATAAAGCCAGCATTTGTCACGAAGTTGGTATCTGTGTGTGTATGTGTGTGTGTATGTGTGTGTATGTGTGTGTGTATGTGTGTGTATCTGTGTGTATGTGTGTGTGTATGTGTGTGTGTGTGTGTGTGTGTGTATGTGTGTGTATCTGTGTGTATGTGTGTGTGTGTGTGTGGGTAATTTGAACATATTGCCCCCCCCCAAAAGTCCACAGCCCCCCAGCAATAAATGAACAAGCCCTGGAGGAGCTGTGAAGGCATCTTTCATACATCATTGCTTAATGTGGGATGAGCATGTACAGAGTAGGGTGTGTGTGCGTGCGTGTGTGTGTGTGTGTGTGTGTGTGTGTGTGTGTGTGTGTGTGTGTGTGTGTGTGAGGCGGGGGGTGGGGTGTCTTCCCCAGGGACTCTCAGGATAACTGTCATGGCAGAACACCCAGCATGATCACTGCATCTCTGTAATTACCCAGTGCTTACATTCACTGTCTGTCACTGCGTTCTGCAGTGTCATAACTGAGCTAATTAATATCTTTTTGGGGACAATTAAGGCTTAATTGAGTGGAGGGAATCAAGGACGTTGGCCTTGGTGAGCAATTAGCTCGTGTGTGCTGAGTCTCTGCGTGTGGATTTGCATGCAAATGGAAACACAAGCTTGTCACGGTGAGTGTCTGCTTCAGTGCATTCCTCATTGATTGATTGGTAATGTCTGTGAGTGAATGAGTGAGAGTGCGTGAGTGAGTGTCTGCTTCGATGCACCATTGATTGATTGATTGGTAATGTCTGTGAGTGAGTGTCTGCTTCGATGCACTATTCATTGATTGATTGGTAATGTCTCACGCATGTTCTCCTTATCTCCTGCTCCCTACCAGAGGTATTCAGCATTTCCATGGTTACATGTTGGTTAAATCATAGATTTTAAGCCAACAGGGCCTCTTGGCCACATTTCTGAAACATACAGAACTGTACATGGGATCCCCTCCCAGCAGCAAACACAATACCCCCACTTTGGCTGGACTGATTTGGAATGATAGTAAAATGAGTTTTTTTTTCTGAGTTAACTGAGTGTCAGGCTGCGGTCTCACACATTAGCAGCACTGAATGTTAGCCTGCCGTTCAGTTTCCAGACCAGCAGTCTGACCACGACAGGAAGATAGATCTTATCTTTGCTTATAAGATAGATATCTACCTCTTTGCTTTGAAGATAGATATCTACCTCTGCTTTTGGGGTTCAGGGCCTTGTTCAAGAGCCCAGCAGTGACTCCCTCCATGAACCGCGGGATTTGATCAAGGGTGCAGTGTCGTAAGCAAGCGTCAGACGCCGCCCTCGATGTGTTCTTCCTACTGTTCTACTGTGATGTGTTCTTACTGCCCATACAGGCTCGCTTAAGCGCTGCATGCTTTAGGGGGTGTTGTTTAAATGCACACAGGCATGTAATTATTCCTGCATGTGTCCCAGTGTATTGAGTACAATAACACATTAATTGAAATCGACGAGGATGGCATTTGACTTTAGTGTTTGCGCCCAGAAACACAAGCACCGAAATGTAAGCATAGTTTGTTTGGTCCCTGCCACTTCTGTGCATCTTACAGAACAGCTTGCAGTGCGCCCCCTGGGGGTTAGTGACAGCTCTGGAGCAGCAGGTGGGGGAGCTGAAGGTGGATACGGACACAGCCTGCGCCGACTCGCTTGGTGATGCTGGAGACAGCCAGCCCAGCTCAGGTTATGCACCGTATCAAATAAATAAACAAACAAACCAGCAAATGAATGATCATTGTCACCATCATTGCAGAGATACAGAAAGACGGCACTGCATTTGTATATAGTGTTTGAAATCCATATAATGTGTCGTTACATAAATGCTTAATTTTTTTGTTTTTTTAACTTTGCATTTGTCTGATTACATTCTGCAAGCTCGCTAATCTTTTGTCATGTTTGTTCAGCATTGTATGACATGAAAAGCCCCTTTATGAACCACACGTTACCAAGCAGCGACGGCGGCAGAGCTGCACTGACGCCCTCTACTCGTCCCCAGGGTTTTATGAGCAGAGTGAGGGTCCGTCGCCGCTGGGCTTCTCCGACCCCTGTGCTTTCGGTGGGCTCTCTCCCGGCCAGGCCCGGGCCATGTGGATGGCCAGTGCACAAAGACCCAAGTCTGTCGGTGAGGAACCCCCACCCCCAAACACGCTGCTCACACACAGGGGCGGGTTTCTTGTTTATGGAGCCCCACTGAAAGTCACATCGGGGGCCCAGCTTGGCCCCCCTGGAATGTTTCGAAAACTAAATAAACAGCCGCCGAGTAGAGTCAGAAATTAGCTGGTTAGCAGAACGCTAAATAAGGAAAAAGTTTATTTAAAATGTACTGCAGTGACTGCTTGTAGCCCCAAACAAATGTGTAGCTTCGGTAATAATAAATACAACTGCTCACCTTTAATTGTCACCAAAGCACTCAGCTCCTGTTTCATACCCCAGCCAAACCCATAGCACAGCGTGGCTCAGCAGCATAAACACTGTCTGCATGATGATTTTATCGAGATACATGCCACTAAATTATTGCGATATTTTACTAGCTGATGTACAATAAGAATGAGTCAGTATTTCTAAAATGCTGAGTCTTAGACTTCCTGGAAATGGATGGCAGCATCCCACAAGTCTCGATAGAACTGCATGGGAACTGTATGGGAAAACTCTGCCCATGCACACTTAGTTCAGCTGTCCAGTTGGCATTCGTATGTGCCTAATTATTTACAGCACTTTATCATTCCGATCAGATAGAGGAAGTTATTTAGCCTGGTCACATGACATGGGTCTCTGCGGGTGCACAAGGCTATACTGTGTCCACGAACGGCTAAACCGCCGAGGGAGTGAAACGACTGCTGTACGGAAGAACACATACATGCACGCGCATTGGAATACAGCGTTGTTTTACAGCATGAGGCGGAACGATGTGCTTAAGGAATGTGTCCCTGTGGATACGTGTCTGCGTGTAGCGTGAGCTGGGACTCAGCTGCAGTGCAGTGCCACAGTGGGCCTCAGATCTGTGGATGTTACGACTCTGACCGACTATATTGCATCTGTTCCTCGATTTGTTTTGTCTGCAGCTCTGTGCGTTTTGTCTGAATCTGGGCCGTATGTGTCTGCAGCTGAGCTATCAGCCACCCCAGCCATGGTCTCTTGTTTAGACTGACTATGCTTTGCTCTCTGCCTGCAGGGGACATCTTTGCTGCCAATCGGGGGGGCCTGCTAGATTATGTGCCTCGTGGCATGGTGCCACGGTCCTTCTCCGTCCCTCACGCATCTCTGAAGGGCATCGCGGAGGGTGGGGAGGTGGAACCCTGGCCTTGGGACCCAAGGTATCCAGCTGGCTTTGAGTCAGAAACCTACGGAGAGGACTTCCAGCAAGTTCTACGCGTGGAGAGCTATATCCTGGGCTTGATCCAGCGATACACCCTGGCCCCCCGGCCCATCAAGTCCCGCAGCGGCCTTGCACTCGAGGCCAGGACCATTTCCAGACAAAGCAGTCTTTGCTGGACGAAGATTCCTCATTCACTGGAACGCAGTGACATGCCACAGAACCTGGGCAGCCAGGCGCAGACGTGTCACGGTACAGTGCAAGGGCAAAGCAGAGGGGTGGCCCAGGCTCTGGAGGACTTCCTGCCTCTGCTCCGTGCTCGACCCACACCTTCACACCTGAAAGTGTCTTCCCAGAGGTACCATCTACCCCATTCTCACCAAGTACCAGGTGAACAGTTTGTTGGGCAGACGCGAAAAACTCCAGCTTCTACCTCCACACACTGGCCTTCTGTGTTTTCCAATTCAGGCTGGACTTTGCATGCCCCCAAACATCTCAGGCCCAGACCCGGGATATCTGTGAAGAAATGCTACCTTGGGGAGGAGCCCCCTCCCTCGGTGAAACAAGGTCGAACAGCCTGCCGCTCCCAGTCGGAGAACAGTCTGCTGGACCATCAGTCTACCGAACACAAGTACAACACTGTAGAGCAAGATCAGCTGATGGGGAGCCAAGCCCAACCAGAAGGGTCCCAGCCAGTCAGTACAGTGGACAGATGCTGGCACTCTACACAGGAGATCAACCAAGAGGCGGAGCCTCTGGGTGGCCATGCCTCCATGCACGGTCGTAGGCCCCCTCCCCCTAGCTATTCCTACTCCTCTGGGCTGTTGCGTCCTCACCAGAGAGCCAAATACACTGAGTGTGCAGCTGTTTCTCATCCAGCAGATGGCTGCATCATACCAGGTCTCAGAGACACCGAATCAAGCATGAGCGAAGCTGATTCCATCGGTTCCAGCTCCTTATCCAGCGACTCCGATGAGGGCGGGGGTCTGGTGTGGCCCCAGCAACTGCTCCCTCAGCTAATTCCACCCTTGGCTCCTGCCCAGGCCTCGGATCCTGGGGCGTTCACAAAGATCAAGGCCTCGCACGCCCTCAAGAAGAAGATCCTGCGTTTCCGCAACGGTTCCCTCAAAGTCATGACCACAGTCTGAAGACGGCGCTCCCACTCTTAGCTGCCCCGTCTGTTTCTTTAGCGTGAATGTCACCCCCTGCTTATCCACCTTATTCCTGTGTTTGGCCTCTTACACTGTGCGCTCTGTGAAATCCAGGGCCAATCCACAGCTCAGGTCAACCTCAGGTCACCTATTAAATTTCACCCCTCTTCTCCGAGGGTCTCTTTGGAGGAACCTGAATTCCTCTCACACGCTGAAGTAACCGTTGTAGAAGGTCTGCGTCCCACTCAACTGCTGCACGAACCATACAACTAGACCGCAGATCTGAGCCGTAGAACAGTCTACCTGATTCTGCCTTATGCCACCCAAACACGACCTTCACCTCACAGAACGTCTTCTGTTGAAACCATCCTGCTAAACCCAACCAGCGCTTCCACAATGATTGTCTAATTAAGGTAGATCTGGAAAACCCACAGTGCAGGACTGGATTTAGGTTTCTTTTTGGACAAATTAGTGGCGTAGGGTCAACCAATGTGATGCGGTGCTGTGACACCCAAACCGCCGCCGTTTTGTAAAATGGCCACATGGCTGACAGTATGTAGTTTCATCTTACAGTAAATCATTCAACAGAACGTCCCGGAAATAAACACATCTGTTTACCCAAAGCAGAACAAAGAGTAAACATGGAATAATTGAGGAAGCCTGCTGACATCGTCTGTGTGCTGTTCCCACTTGTCCCATTCAGGGTCACAGAGCCTGTCCTCCTGAGAGACTCTTCTGGTGGCATCAATATTCGTGAAATGAGACAGTGGGGGGTGTGGGTGGGGCACACAATGAGTGTCTCAGGAGGAGGAGTCAGTGGGAGTTCCTTGTATCGATTTATCTGCCGTATCCGCTACACACTGTGCATATTTTGCTATGTCTTGTGTGACACCAGTCCCGTTAATCCAGTTTGTTTATATTCTGGTCCATTAGCTTAGCGAGCTGCTTCACCTTTTCTAAATCCTGCCAGCTGAGAGCCAACCCCATCACCACAAAAAACCCTGAAAAGGCGAAGAGATTGTAAATGAAGCTGCTCTTTTCTGCAAAGTCCCTGTGTCATGTGGTTCTGTCTGTTATCCTGGCGCTTACTGCTAGGAACAGAGAGGCATTTGTTGCATTTTACTTTTCTTAATGTATACATGTTATATTTTCAAGTATCGCAATTGGATCAATGAAGATGAATGAAATACAGAAATTTAATCACAAGTCACTGACTTTAATGCAGTTGACTGTGGCTGTGCACTTACCGTAATTAAACAGTGCCACCCATAGGCAGACGGAAGTAACAGCAGAATCGGCTTGCCCGCCACCATGCTCTCCATTTACCAAAATAACACTTATTGCATAAAAAAAGTGGCCTTTAATTCACTCCACCTAGTTCTCCCGGATTGCTGGTCGATACACCACCGCTCAGCTGATCAATGCAAGATCGATTTTGCAAAAGACTTATACTAAAAGATTAAAAGTTGGACTTTTGATTTTTAACAGATACCTGGCTCAGTGATAATGAGACGAGCCCACTGATTGAGATAGACTATAGACTATAGCTTTTAAGTCCCAGATCCATTGGTCGAGATGTACAAGCAGCAGTGATTTTTAAAACTCATTTTAAACGTTGGGCTTTTTCTGTCAATTCGTACTTGAGCATTTAAATGTTAACTTTTAAAATTCCATTACAAACTCCCTTAGCAAAACAAGAATTCTATAAATTGGTGATGGCATTTTTATAAATATGCAGATATTTGCATACCTTTGAGAGCATTTCGATCTTGGGTGATACTAATATTCATATCTGCTGTCCATCCAAACCGTTGCTTAATGAGTTTACTCACTTGACTGATTCTTTCAAACTCACCCAATATGTGGTTGGCCCTACATGCTGTCATGTTGACACGCTAGATTTAACATTGTCCTGTGTGTTAGCTGTAAATAACGTTGATACTGAGCCAGTTGGTTTTCGTAAAAAAAACAGTGTAAGTTTTGATGCTGCATTGTGAGGACACATTATTTCTCACACTGTCCCAGTCCGCTATACTTGCTGTATCTCAGAACACAAAGCCTGTGAATTTATTGAGGTGTTTTTGCACAAGCCCTCAGATTGCTCTAATAAAATGGACACTGCGCAAATGAACGTAGAGGAATTATTCACCCTCAGTTCCACTCCAAATGTTTCTTGATCCTCTATTCTATTGCTCCTTTGAAGATCAAAAGGACCAAACTGAGCCTTGGTTGCAGGTCTGTATCAGGCAACCATGCAGGAACGCAGAGCGATGACAGAAGGGTAAACTGAGTGTGTCGTGATGTTTGCAAAGATTGTTTGACCACTTTGCAGAAGCTAGTTGAAGACGCTACATATTTTTCAGATATTATCTCAAAAGAATTACCCTAGGCTATTATAGAGCGTGTAGAGCGCTTGGTTGACATCATCATAAACTGGTACATATCTTATCTCAGCCACAGAACCGTCTCAGTTGATACGGGAAGTTCCTTCTTGTTGTCGGTGCCTGTTTTGTGTGAGGTTCCTCAGGGATCCATATTAGCCCCATTTCTCTTTGTACAATATATGCTTCCATTAGGACTCATTATGCGGAAATACAATATTTCTTTCCATTGTTAGAGAATGACACCCAGTTATACCTGCCATTGAAGCCACTAGAATCTATATGACTGTCTCGCTCAAATCCAAACTTGCATGGCTCATAATGTTCTCTTCTTTAAATGAGAGCAAAATTGAGTCTGTTTTATTCAGACTGCCCAAAGTTATAAAGATCCTCTCCATGAGGCTTGGTCAGCCGGCCCCTCATATTAAACCATGGGCATTAATTCTGGGAGTAAATTTGATGCAGACTTGAAGTTTGACAGACAAATCAATTGAGTAGTCAAAGGAAGCTTTTTGTCAGCTGAGGAAGATAGCTAAGGTTACGCCTTTTCTGTTTTGTATAACCTTGAGAAGCGTATTCATGCTTTTATTTCTTTGTGTTTAGATTGTTGTGATGTCATATACAGTTCAATTCAATTAAATTTTATTTGCATAGCACATTTTCAGAACATTACATTGTCTCAAAGGGCTTTACATTATCCCTGCTTAAAACCCGCAGTGAGCAGGTCAGAGGTAGCAATGGCAAGGAAAAGCTCCCTAGTAGGAAGAAACCTTGGGAGGAAGCAGACTCAAAGGGGAAAACCCATTCTCCAGGGGCCGGTAGAGGAAGTCAAATGAACAAGGTGCCAAAATCCAGTCCAAAGTGTAAGATTTGAATCTCAATGCGGAAGGCAGGTAGGTGATGGCAGACAGGTGCAGGCAGACAGGTGATGACAGGCAGGTGATGGCACACAGGTGCAGGCAGATGGGGTGGCAGGCAGGCGATGGCAGGCAGGTGATGGCACACAGGTGATGGCAGACAGGTGATGGCAGGCAGGTGATGGCACACAGGTGCAAGCAGGTGATGGCAGATAGGTGCAGGCAGACAGGTGATGATAGGCAGGTGATGGCATACAGGTGATGGCAGACAGGTGAGGGCAGACAGGTGCAGGCAGACAGGTGATGGCAGATGGGGTGGCAGGCAGGCGATGGCAGGCAGGTGATGGCACACAGGTGATGGCAGGTGATGGCAGACAGGTGAGGGCAGACAGGTGCAGGCAGACAGGTGATGGCAGGCAGGTGATGGCTGACAGGTGATGGCAGACAGGTGCAGGCAGACAGGTGATGGCAGACAGGTGATGGCAGGCAGGTGATGGCAGACAGGTGATGGCAGACAGGTGAGGGCAGACAGGTGCAGGCAGACAGGTGATGGCAGACAAGTGCAGGAGCTGCTTCTGACAACAGAGTGAACAATAGGACAGCAGCAGGGAAGGAATGAAGGTCTTCACAGGGCCGATGTTTTTGTGCGTCCCAATGCTTTTGACAATATAGTGCATGTATAACTGTCATCACCATGAACCCTGTGGGACACTATATCTAACTTTAGCGGGCTTGAAAGATTCATTGTTCACATGAACAAACAGATAATGATCAGTTAAACAGAAGCGAAACCAAGAGTCATTCAGGAGTCAGTCAGGCAGCATTGTCTTATCTCCAGCTTGTAAAAACATGCAAGATAATTAACTAACACAAAGAAAAGAGAACATATGACACCGGTTCCAGCTTCTTGATATTTGCTTCCAGTGAATTGTAGGGTTTTACTTTTTGTTTTTAAAGCCTTAAATGGGCTTGCCCTTTCTTAGATTGTAAAACTATTGTAACTTCATTTCAAGTCCGAGACAGAACCTTGAGGTCCGCTTCTTCTGTCAGTGCCACGGTCTTGGTTAAAGTCTGAGGGTGACGTGCCTTTGCAGGTCCCACTCCGATCCTTTGAAATAATCTTCTATCTCAGATTTGATCAGTTTCTTCAGTCAGGATTTCTAAATCCAGATTAAAGACTCATTTTCATTCATGAATGTTAGAGTAGGATGAAAGTCATTAATAGATTGGATTTTACTGTTGGATTCCACGTACAGTGATTGCTATCATTAGATTTATTTTTAAATATTTTATGGTTGGATTTTTTTACAAAGCATCTATTTGATGTGTTGTAGAGCACTTTGGTAAACATTTGGCATTTATAAATGCACTTTATAAACAAATGATTTGACTTGACAAGTGTTAAACCCATGTCACACACACAGAAGTTTCCAGGCCCAGGAATGAAGTGTAATGTAAATTAAATCCCGATCAATACACACATAAAAAATGTATTCTTTAAATTTATTTAATTCTTATTCATTTTTTTAAGCATGGAATACATCTTGTCTCTTCTAACATAGCAAATGTCCATGACATGGTTTGTGTGAATATTTTTCTTCAACGCAGAAGAAAAAAATCAGTCAGCAACAGTAAATTTCAAAGGTACGAAGATCAATTTATCAGTGGGGCTGAGACTAAAACAATGGGGCCAAAGCCCCCCTAAAAATGGTCAAGAGCCATCTATTTGTGACACAATGTAACACTCTGGAATTTATAAGAACGACGTGAATAAAGCGGGGAAAGCGGAGGAGTGGAGTGGGAATGAAGATGGTGACCAGCTTCACTTAACATGACAGGCATGTAGGTAAGTGGACTTAAGAGAATTTAGTCAGTTTACTACATTGTATACTTCTGCAAAGAATAAGCACAAACGTGGCAATATGAACATGGAAATTATAACCATTTAACATTAAACTAAAGAATAAGTCGAGACGAAACAATTTACAGTAGGCGCTTAACCAATTAACCAGTAGCATGATGACCCAATCACCACAAAAGTGATTTACCTCAGCAGTATCAAACGCTACTGCTATCGCTCATAATACCTCCACTAAACGGAGGAAACAGGGGGCCTGTATCACGACTGTATCAAGATTTATTGGGTTCCTAGATAACTAGTTGGATTTAAGGTTCCCCAGTTTATATGGACTTTACCTTTGTTCATTTAGCCCTAACTACCTTAAATCTGGCAAGTTATCACGCTAACTAAAAAAATCCTACTTCATTATACAGGCCTCAAGGCTATTAAATCATCCATCAATCTTCCATCCGTGTCACCAATTATCTACTATAAATAGGAGCCATGACTAGATCTTTACATTCTCTTGCATTGGTTTGCATTTCGTTCAGCCATGTCATTCAGTGCCTTGATTCCACACATACCAAATTCCCATCAACCTGGAAATCTGCCCAACTTCCTGTTCAGTGGAAAACTAAAAAAAAACGTTGGCAATAACATACCATGTCATACCGTGTGTGTGTGTGTGTATGTGTGTGTGTGGATTATGTTTATATTACATTTGTTGATCAAATGGCCTCCACAATGTAATGAAAACCTGTTATTCTGATCTTGTGGGGACCATTTTTCAGGTCCCCACAAAGATCTGTGAATGCAATCAAAAAACTTTTGAGAAAGATTTCATATTTTTTTTGGTTACTTAGGGTTAAGGTTAAGGCTGGTTAGGGGTTAAGGTCGTCATGTTGTGATTCGAATTTTCTCCATAGAAATGAATGGGGAGTCCCCACAAAGATATAATTATCAACCTGTGTGCGCGCGTGTGTGTAGTCATGTATTTATTACATTGTGGGGACCAAATGTCATTCCTGTGTGTGTGTGTGTGTGTCTAAGCTGTCCAAGCTCCTCCCTCTATACGACCAGCAACAAGAGCTCTATATAAAGTCTGAAGGACAGCACAGCACATCAGCTACTCCACTGGAAAAGATAAAACTGAGGTAAAGTCACCTGATGAAATTTCTTTGATATCTTCATGTCTATTGCTGTACTGTAACTGGAATTTCATATTCAATAACTTAATCGGGATTTTACCTGCAAATGTTCGGTCTGCGATACTACAGAATTAGTGACTAAAATTTAATCTGTGCAGATCTTAAGGTATTTTTCATAACTAAATGAATTAAATAATGACTGGGCAAAGCTTTCTGCTGTATATTTATCAGCCTTTTTCTTACAGTCTTTGAAGGGGAAAAATATTAGGACAGTAAAAGCTCATATGGTCATACATGAAAAATGGAAACTCAGATTGGCAGAATGTCTCCATAAAATAGTGTGGAATCAAAGCACAGAATGACCTGGCTGAAAGAAATGCAAACCAATGCAAGGAAATTTAAATATAAAATAGTTATCTTAAAAAGAAAACATTCTATTGTAGTACTACTGGTTACTACAATATTAAACGGTATTAAATGTCAGAGTAAAACCTAATGTAATCAATCTGTGTGGCAGACAAATGAATTCTTCAATGTGATTGTTGGTTTTCCTTGTGGATCCTTCAGTGTTATGATCGGTTGTCCTTCACTAGTTCATGTTTAATAATTTTATATTTGAATAGTAACAGTAATGAGAATTTTCTCTGCAGTCCAGCAATCATGACCAGCGATAATATCCAGATCGCAGCCCTCGGACGACCGTTACACCCAGGAATGCTGTATGACTGTCGCAATGACAGTTTCATTCCAGGTATAGAATGAAAGACACATAAAAAGAATGGATACAATTTACAAAGTGTTTGTCTTTATACCTATTGAAGTATTCAGTTGTATATCCCATTAAATGAGATTATCAATTTAATCTATGTTGCTTAAAGATGTGAGTACATATTAGTACCCTGTATTCCCCTACTACTCCAGGTGTTACATTGTGGGACCCTGAAGATATTGAAAAGAACATGACCGTTCATGAACAGAACCAAGCAAAATCTGAAATCACTACCTCTGACTCTCTTAGTAAGAAGTCCAGTCTGCTGGACATAAGTGCCTCCCTGAAGGTGAGCTTCTTGGGGGGCCTCGTTGAGGTAGGAGGGTCAGCAAAGTATCTCAAAGACACACTGACCTTGGAAAGTCAGTGTAGAGTGACTATGCATTTCAGCCAGAAGACTGTGTTTAAGCAGCTCAACATGAAGAATATTGGCAAAATAACTTGTGCAGATGTGATTAAACATGGAACAGCCACTCATGTTGTCACAGGTGTGCTGTACGGAGCTGATGCCTTCATGGTCTTTGATCAGACTGCTTCCAGGAATGAAGACAAGCAGGAAATTCAGGGTACATTGGAAGTCATGGTCAAGAAAATTCCAACCATTTCTAATTTTGGCAGCGGAAAACTAAATATGACAGATGAGGAACAGAAAAAGGTGGAGAAACTCCACTGCACCTTCTATGGTGATGTCAAACTGGAAGAAAATCCAACTACCTACATGGAAGCAGTGAAAATTTATAAAGACCTGCCAAGGCTTCTAGGAGAGAGAGGAGAGAAGGCTGTCCCAATGACAGTGTGGCTTTACCCTCTGAAGTACCTGGACAAGAGAGCAGCCAAGTTAGTGAGGGAGATCAGAGAGAACCTGATTATAGAGGTAGAATCCACCATGGAAGACCTTCAGAGAGCTACCATCACAGTCAATGAGCTACTGCAAGTCAGTGAGACCATTCAGGCTACTGATATACAGGACAAACTGAAAACATTTCAGGACATGCTCAGGCAATACAAGATAAATGTCCAGAAAAGGATGTCTGCACTCATTCCAACTATTCGTAATGGAGAGACAGATGAAGACACATTTGTCAAAATTCTTAAATCCCACTCCAGCTCACCTTTCACAACAGAAATGATGAAGCAATGGCTGGATGAGAAGAGGACTGAACTTGACGTGATCAGAACTTACACCGATGACTTTGAGAATCAGAAAAACATCCCAATAGTGTCATCCACACAGCACAATGGATGCATTTTCAACCCGCAGTATGAGTCAGTCATCACATTTGTCTTCACCTCCCTGAAGTATGAAGAGCCATACATTTTGGATCTCAACAAATTTCTCCATTCCGAGGAGCTCATGAAACAAATGAACGCTGGAGTTTCCATTGTGAAAGCTGTTCAGGATGACAAGTTAACACCATGGTTTCTCACACCTGATATATCACAGAGCATGAGAGAGACCTTTTACCTGTTCAAAGAATTTTCAGATATCAACAAAGAAGAAAAGAAAAGCAAATTTGTCATCGCCTACATCTCTGACCTCATTCATCCTGGGGCCTCCATTTATCTCCATCAAAGAGGGAAGCTGGTGGATACCCAGTACAAACCCATGATAAAACCAGCTACAGCTGAAGTACTTGACACTGGGGAATGTAATATATTCTTGAAGCTGCAGTCATCTCCAGCCTCAAAGCCTATGCATTTCAAAGTGGAGTGCATGAAGGAAAACGGAGGGCAAATCTGGAATGATATAACCCCACTGGGGAGACAGATGTCATGCATCATCCCATGGGTGCAGCCAGACACTGTGTTCCTTCTAAGGTTCTCACCAGTCTCCGAGTCACCAAGCACAGTGACACCCTGACGATTCCCATGAAAGATTTGACAGAGATTTGAATGTTGAGGTTTTGCGCAAATGTTTCGCCCCAAATTCACTTCAAATCATTCAAGATTGCGTGACCTATTATGCGTAACCAATTATGCGTAACCTATTATGATTTTAGAAGCTTGTCCATTACGTGTAACATCTCAACTATCATTATTTTTCCTTTCATGTTTTGGTTTAAATTTATTTATAATATTCTGAAATGTTCCTACGGCTGGCATGGTGGTGTAGTGGTTAGCACTGTTGCCTCACACCTGGGTTTGAGTCTCTGCCTTGAAGAGTCGTACATTGGCGTGCGTGGAGTTTGCACGATGTTGTTGTGGGGTTTCCTTTAGATACCCTGGTTTTCCCTCACAATCCAAAAACATGCTGAGGTTAATTGGTGTTACCACATTGCCTCTAGGTGTGAGTGGACCCTGTGATGGGTTGGCACCCCATCCGGGGTTGTTCCCTGCACTGCTCTGATAAGCATTTTCAAATAGCAAGGTATAAATTTTACTACACAATTATCACCTTCTAATGGAAGACATCCCTACTATTTTAATAATGGTAAACAGCATCTGCATCATTTTTCTGTATAAAGTTACACTGTTTTTAATTGTGGTACTCAATGGCGTTATGGAACCATCCAGAACCACTCCGCTTGTGCAGTGCTTGATCAGACACTTCAAATTCCCATCTGAACTATTCGGGTTAGGGGTGGGAATAGGGACTAAATGAAAGGAGCTGGATCTAATGGCTCTGTTCCATTCCGAGAGCCACTCAAAACATTATTTCTTCTTAGGGGATGAAGGTTACTTGGTTTATCTATGAAATAATCAGTATGATAATCATGGGGTGATATTTAGATCAGATTCGGGTTTAGACACCAATATAATTTCATTTGGCAGGTGTAGGCTAGATATACTGACAATCATTTACTCATAAGACCTAATGCCAATCACCTGCATTGTAAACTCTATAGAAAGTCATCTCTCTGCATTGTCTGTGAATTTATTAATTTGAATTTACCCTCTGTATGAAATATGTTATGTGAATAAAGTAGTCTTTGCCATGAATGCAATTCATGCAAAACTCAGTATTGGGACACTTTACTGACACAAATCCTGATCATTCTTCCTTAAGAAACCTAACGTGACAGCTACCTGTTCATTGTTCATTGACAAGGATCATTACCAAATCTCTTCCTCGTAAAAATTCCATCCCCTGTGACGTATCGCTCAGCTATCTAACGGAAGATGCAATCGTGATGATGCCATTACAATTTAACCCGAGTCACATTCTGCGAGGTACAACTGGTAGCTAAAAAAAAAAAACGATCATATGGCTTCAGCCACCAAGGCTTACTACTCGGGACACAAGGATCAAACAACCAAAGTCAAATATAGTTTAACAAATCTGTGCTTGTGGACCATGCATTAAAAGAAGTCATATCAGTTTCATATGTAATATAGAAATTAACATAATAAAATGTACATAATAACCAAAACACTTCTATAGTTGTCTATGGCGTCTGTAAGTTAAAATATTTTTGTTAATCTACATAATAAGCCATAGAGAGAAATAATTTAAAATTCCGAGTGGAGAAACATTTGTGTCTGTGCATTTTCTAATAAGGAACACACATATTATTACTAGTGGTCCTCAAAGCGGTAACAAAAGTCAGCCGAAGCGTATGAACAAGTTAATCGAAAGTCAAATGAAATTCTGACGGCAAATGGGGCCCCCTACAGGCGCAATCGCGTCATTACATTGGGCTGCGCAGCATTTAAGGCGGACCGGATAATCCGAATAAGGAGCCAATAGCAGCCTTGCCCAATTAACTACATTAGCGGTTGCACTGTAGTACTGATGCTGGAAAGCGTTATGTTACTGTTTGCGTTTGAAAATAAAAAGGCAAAGTATTATATCGGCAAACTATCTACTCGGTGTTTTACCGTAATTATTCAATAATCCGCCTAAGGCTATTTTTATCAAAATTAAATTTTCTAGTCTTTTTCAATGACATAGTTTACCTAGATTATCTGCACATGCGTTATTGCTTTATTTTTTTATGATCTAACGTATGAAAATGTGCCATACAAATAAACTTCGATTTTAATTTGTGTACGTGGGACGTCAGGGACAGAGATAATAATAAAACAGGTCACATCATAACGACGAGGAGAACGACACATAACGATGTGTTGATATATTTGATCAACATGCAAGTCAAACGACAGGGCGTGCTAAGACGACAGAGGTACAGTTTAAATTTGAAGTGACGCAAACAAATGTTTTTTCAGGTGAGCAATCAGCAGAGACAAATGTTTTGTTACACGTTCAATCGACATGGACAGTGTGCTACTAACATATTTTTGGCACAAATGGAAACCCCATATGCATATCAGTGTATTTTTGGCACGAATTGAACCTCATGCGTAATAAAAACTCACATTTCAACGTTTGTCTACAGGTGAATCAACATCATTGACCGAGGTTGAATCACTCTTGAAATTTGTTTCAATTTTGAAAATCGAAACAACGTTGATATCGCACCATTGTTACAACATCTTACACATGAATGAATTTAGGTCTTGCCGGAACGTTGAAATAACATTAATTGTTATAAAATAACGTTGAAACATTAATTGTTGATTTTACAAAATGAATCAGAACTGAAATCATAACTCAAGTTTCAATGTCTCTCTTTCAACATTAGATTATAGATTGAGTTTCCTTTTCACTCTACACACACAATTGTGCATTCAATTATATTACAGCCTAGTTTGCAATTGGCTCAACATGACAATGTTTGTAAAATGTAAAAAATTTAAAGCTGCCTTACTAAAGGTAACTCAACTTTGTGACAGAGTTGCAGCAACTTTGTTATTCAAGTTATAATTAATGTTACTCAACTTTGTGACAAAATAGCTGCAGCAACTTTATTACTTAACTTATAATTAATGTTCAGTCATATCAGTAGCATGCTCACTTTCAGTAGTCAATATACGAACAATTTACGAGCTGATATATTGTCATCTGCCAAACATAAAACTCAATGTCCAGATAACTTGGAAATGTAGACAAAGTTAACATCATCTTTGTTGAATGCGCCTCGTCCCCAATGCAAGATTCTAAGCTACTACAAGAGGGAAATTATAACTAAGAGGAGTGAAACTAGAAGAGTGGCCTTTTGGGCACCCTGATCTTGAGACGTGATTAAATACGTGAAACACAAGCCCTTCCCTTGTTGTCCCAGGGACGCGTTAAACTGGGGGAAATCAGGACGCGTGACAGCTAACCTTGGATTTGTCTCATTCTGGCTACTGAAGCTTCGTTTCAGCTTCAGAAGAACTTTGGAATGCATTTTTGCAGATAAGAAGGATAGTGGACTGTCTCATTACATTAGATTACATTGGAATTATGTCAGAAATTGGGGAGCAGTGTGTGGCTCTGTGGGATAAGCCTGTGTGACCTGTAATCAGAAGGTCGCAGGTTCAAACCCAGCCTCAGACTTCGGGTCCTTCAGCGAGGCCCTGAACCCCCAGCTCCCTGGGCGCCGCTATGGGTGGCAGCCCTTCGCAGACAACTTCCTATATTTGTAACAAATATACATATTCCTATATGAATAAAGAGCAAGTTGTGGGAGGTGTAAAAACAATTTCCCTATGGGGATCAATAAAGTATCAATTATTATTAAATACAATTAGTATGGATAGTAGATATTATTACGCCGTCCAGTATCTACTACAGTGTACTTCTGAGCTTATGAATAGTATTGTTTTACTGTGAAAAATAAAGAATAAAAATTACTAGTCTAGTCAATTGAAGTGAACCATTAAGTTAACAATTAATTAATTACTTAACTAATTCAAAGTGTGTTCTTAATTCAGTGGTTCTCAGCCCTGTTCCTGGCACCCCAAACCACCCCCCCACCCCCCAGAACGTTTTCATTCCAAACCCACCTTAATCAGACTCATATGCTCCTTAATGGGCTCATAATGAATGCAGCAGGTAGAAAGCAGAGCGGATTGGAATGAAAATATTCTGGGGGGGCATTGAGAACCACTGTCTTAGTCCATCTGTCACAGAGTTGAGTAACATTAATTATAACAATGGAGTTACTGCAGCTCTTCTGTCACAGAGTTGAGTAACATTAAATGGTTCCCTTGCTCGGTGGACTCATACACATAGACTCGCAGGTGATCCACACAGGTGCTGAATCTTCTGCTTCACGTCAGCTGCTGTTCTCAAAACAAGCTGTACTAAGTGCTCATAGCTCAGAGTGGTAGCCTCAATTGGCCAGACAAAGGCAGAGGGTGCACCTGAAGACCAAGAAACAAAGCAATAATTCACCATTAGAGAGGCAAATTGAAACTCTTTGATTTCTACCTTGAGGAGCTAATTGTTCCTGAGGATGCTAAAGAACATTGGGTTGGGACCTAAAATCCTGGTGAACTTTTATCACTGAGCATCCTCACCTACGCCCTACCCCCATCTCCCCCAACCAGAAGTGGGCCAAGTCTATCATCCAGAATGCCAGCCACCCCTGTCCTTAGAGAAGTGGGGATTCACACCCAGCACCACCCGTTTTTAGATGCAGGATCTTCCCCCAAACCGCTAGATCATTAAACCAGCATTAGGGGTGGTGCTTGGGGGCAGTACCTTGCTCAGGGTACCTCAGTGGTGCCTTGCAGGTCAGGGATTCAAACCTGCAATCTTTCAATTACAAGTGTGCTTCCCTAACCATTAAGCCAGCACTGCCCACAACCAGCACTGCCCACAAATACACAGCATTTTTCAGATGCTGTGTATTTGAAATACATAATGATGCAAAATGTTTTGCTGTGTTTTCCTCAGTTGTGGTGATATCCGACTACAAGCGGTCAGTCGAGACGCAGGCGGAGACGTATGAATAAATGGAACCATGAAATAACCACAACTAGAGAACTAACAGAACACCGGAAGCAGTATTAGGCAATAAAGCAAAAAACACACTAATATAAGCACTCTGAACACCAACAATGACAGATTACAGAACTGAACGGGGCGGACACTTAAATACACAAAGATGACCAGGCTAAAGAGGGGGCAGGTGTAAAACATGACCAATCAGCTAAGAAGCTGAACTTTACTAAGCTACTGACAAATTAATCTTACTAACGAAAACAGGAGCAAACTCAAGAACTCTATATTCATGCATTTATTTACAGTACAAATGAAAATCGAAAAAATTAAAGGACTTCACTTGCTGAACATTCGCATGGGACTGAATTTGAAATGCCCCGATTCTGAAATATGATTTAAAAACGCTGTCAGTCAAAAAGAGGTGCGGCCACGGTTCCCCATTCACTTCCAGAGAAGCTGAGATTCCCTGGAAATGACTCTTTGAAGCGTTTGTCCAATGAACGTATAGCTTTGCTGCACTGTAAACAAAACTGCCATTGAAGTCCAGTGAAGCTGCAGCTCAGTGGGTTTTATTATATGATGCTGCAGCAGGAATGTAACGTATGAGGAAAAAAAAATCACGTTAGACAACCAGCAAGAAATTATTGTTGATTCTGAACAAACTAGCTAAGAAGTTGATCATGTTTTAGCACGCTCTTTGTGGCAGCGATGTAAATACAACAGTACATATTTAACAAAATGTTTTGCAACATTTTCCATGAGGTGGAGCTTCCCTTATAAACTTACAGCAGTCGCCATTGTCCACAATCGTCTCCTTTGTCTATTTCCTTTATCCACACCTGTGTGGGTGTGGAGTTTGTTTTCCTTGCGATCTGCAGGTTTTCACTGGGTGCTGAAGCGTCCTCCCATGACATGAAGTTCATGCTCATTGGCATCTCTAAGCTGTCCAAGCTCCTCTGATACAAAAAAGGATAACAGCTCTGTATAAAGGCTGAATAAGAGCATAGCACTGAAGGCTGTCCCACTGAAAAAGACTCAACTGCGGTAAAGTCAAACTGAAAAATGTTATATTTATTTAATCTACAGTATCATGGTTATGATTCAGGCATTTTCTTCTTGCTGTGACGAAGGTTCAGTCTGTGATTTTATGCAATCACTCACTGTAGCGATGTTATTCATGTGTATTCAAATTTATTTGAATTGCATAACTGGGCAAAAATGTTTTCGTCGTTTTAGGGCTGTATGCCTCTTTCTTACACTTTTTGTGCAAGCAAAAATATTTTTTAACACAATGTATTGCATTGCAGTTTTGCCTTTTAACGTGCATCTTAAGTAATTTGATTGCGAGAGGAAATGCTCAGATGGTCTAACATAGCGAATGAAAACTCCAGATTTGCACAGTGTGTGGTGTCCATAAAATAAAGTGTTTTTTTTTTTCATTTTCCTTCAGGGTAGTTATGAGGGATAATTATTTGTACTTACTTGTCGTATGTTTATTCATATTTATTTGAATTGTGTAATAATTTGTCAAAAATGTTTAGCTGTTTTTCGGCTGTATGTCTTTTTTTACAATGAATTTCATTGTAGTTTTGTTGTTTAATGTGCATCTTAAGTCATTTGATTGTGAGAGGAGATGCAGAGATGATCTCACAAAGAGAATGAAACCTTAGATTGGTCAGTACGATCAATATCATTGACAGAGACCTTTCATTCAGCTTATTCGGCATGATGTGCAGTAAACAAAGGAAGAATCTTTCATTTTCCTTCTGGGGCGTTATGGGGGATAATAAGTTGTACTTGTCGTAATAATTTTATAACAGAAAAATAAAAATGATTATTTTCTCTGTGCTCCAGCATTATGAGTTTCAAAACGATCCAGATCGCAGCCCTCGGACGACCGTTACACCCAGGGATGCTGTATGACTGTCGCAATGACAGTTTCATTCCAGGTAATGGGGTTGGATAGAATCTCCACAGAAACATTCAGAATGTTTAAACCTGCCTCTTGACCCCTTCTAAATAATATAATTGAATTATTGAGTTTTAATATCATATGGCTGATATATTATGAAATATTGTAATATAACAGAATATTTTAACTACATATTAGTACTTCCCTGTATTCCCCTACTACTCCAGGTGTTACATTGTGGGATGCTGAAAATATTGAAAAGAACATGACCGTTCATGAACAGAACCAAACAAAATCTGAAATCACTACCTCTGACTCTCTTAGTAAGAAGTCCAGTCTGCTGGACATAAGTGCCTCCCTGAAGGTGAGCTTCTTGGGGGACCTGATTGAGGTAGGAGGGTCAGCAAAGTATCTCAAAGACACACTGACCTTGGAAAGTCAGTGTAGAGTGACTATGCATTTCAGCCAGAAGACTGTGTTTAAGCAGCTCAACATGAAGAATATTGGCAGAATAACGTATGCAGATGTGATTAAACATGGAACAGCCACTCATGTGGTCACAGGTGTGCTGTACGGAGCTGATGCCTTTTTGATTTTTGACCAAACTACTTCCAGGAATGAAGATAAGCAGGACATTCAGGGCTCACTGGAAGTCATGGTCAAGAAAATTCCATTAATTCCTTGTGGTGGAGGTGTAAAACTGGAAATGACAGATGAGGAACAGAAAAAGGTGGAGAAACTCCACTGCACCTTCTACGGTGATGTCAAACTGGAAGAAAATCCAACTACCTACATGGAAGCAGTGAAAATTTATAAAGACCTGCCAAGGCTTCTAGGAGAGAGAGGAGAGAAGGCTGTCCCAATGACAGTGTGGCTTTACCCTCTGAAGTACCTGGACAAGAGAGCAGCCAAGTTAGTGAGGGAGATCAGAGAGAACCTGATTATAGAGGTAGAATCCACCATGGAAGACCTTCAGAGAGCTACAATCACAGTCAATGAGCTACTGCAAGTCAGTAAGGCAATGCATGCAACTGATATACAGGACAAACTGAAAACATTTCAGGACATGCTCAGGCAATATAAGATTAATATACTAAAAAACATCTCAATACTTCTTCCTATTATCCGTAAAGGAGCAAAGAATGAAAAGGCACTAGAAGAAATTCTAAAATATCACCATGAATCCCATTTCACACAAGCCAAGATGAAGAATTGGCTGGATGAGAAGAGGACTGAACTTGACGTGATCAGAACTTACACCGATGTTTTTGAGAATCAGAAAAACATCCCAATAGTGTCATCCACACAGCACAATGGATGCATTTTCAACCCGCAGTATGAGTCAGTCATCACATTTGTCTTCACCTCGCTGAAGTATGAAGAGCCATACATTTTGGATCTCAACAAATTTCTGCCTAAAACATCCATCAGAAAGAACACAAGTGATTCCTTCAGGAAAGTTGTCGAAGATGACAAATCAAAACCATGGTTTCTCACATCTGACATATCACAGAGCATGAGACAGACCTTTGACCTCTTCAGCATATTTTCAGATATCAACGTAGAAGAAAAAAAAAACAAATTTGTCATCGCCTACATCTCTGACCCCATTCATCCTGGGGCCTCCATCTATCTCCATCAAAATGGGAAGCTGGTGGATACCCAGTACAAACCCAAAATAAAACCAACTTCACCTGTAGCACTTGACATCCGGGACAGGAGTATTTCACTGAAGCCTCAGTTTCCAATTTCAAACCCTATGCCATTCAGAGTGGAGTTCAAGAAGGAAAATGGAGTGAAAGACTGGAGGCTGACAGACACAACAGAAAACCAGGAGAACTGGATCATCTCAGGGCTGAAGCCAGACACTATATACCTGCTTAGATACAAGGTCTGTGCCGATGTAGACAGCGAGCCCAGTGAACCTGTGAAGATTCACACAAAAACATTCTCAGGAATGATAAAGTCCAAAATCAAGTAACATACATACATTTTGCCTGTAAAAACTTGTGAATTAAAAGCAGTTATTTGAATTTCATTACTTTTCAGGTTCTGTATTTTTGGTTTATATTCTCTATGACTTATTTTTTCTTGTTTCATGCCACTGCATGCCAGGTGTTACACATTTTTTGCCTAAAACTTTCCAGTTTAGCAGTTCAACCGTGACCCATTTGTCGTGGACAGAATCGGGTGCATTTGTCTCCGAGAAAAAAAAGGAAATATATTCTCCCTGGTTCTGATAAAACGTGCGGGAAAAAAAACAAGGGGGAAAAGGGTCATTGTTTTGCTTCATTCCAACAGACTAAAAATTCATGCTGATTATCTGATGCTTGCATCATTCAGCTGATTTCGTGGCAGGGATAATGAAGGTAAAGGCATAATTTAGTAGGGTTGGGGTTGGATGAGGTACTTAGACCAACAACCCCTGTGTTCTGCAAGGTAAAATGTCTGTTTTGTCAAAGGAGTCTGCTGGCTTTGATATAACAATGGATGGATGGATGGATCTAACGGCTTCAGTTCTGCATGGTGCAAGCGGTGAAAATATTCTAGAATACACCGTACACATAAACTGATATCGATTATTATTTTTTTAGTTGGGAATTCTTTAGGCGGCTAATATGTATTTTACTACTATCACCCCTAACTGGGGCTGGACGACACACTGATAAAATATTGAACCATGATATCATCATCAAATTGAATATTGTGAGAATTATGATATAGCATAAACACTTGTTCTCTTGCATAATTAACAGTTATAATAAGTAACAAGTTTGACAATATGGCTTTGTGATATTGTATTTTATAACTATTACTCATAGATAGAAAATACGTTTGTATGTTTCAAAACAAAGAACGTCCAAGTCCTTCATTAGTCTGTGGTAATATATGGTAGCTATATGGTAATATCTTCCTTTTCAATGTGTAAATGTATATAAATGTGAATATGTGTAGTTCATAGAAATCAGACACATATGTGTGTATCCACAGTATATCATTACTGTATATTATTATCATTAAATACATGGAACGTGAATTATATCATGTAATCTGAAAACCAGCACATGTATTCTGAAATATATTGTATATTTATTTATATAAATATTAAAAATATATGTTGAAAATATATGGTCCAGATAAGGGGATATATTTTTTGGAATATATCGATCGATCAATACACATGTTCAATATATTTGTGATTTTTTTATATACATTCAGAAATATATTGTACATATATGTATAAAAAGCAGAAAATCTTTATGTAGTTTTTAATATATTGTAACATATTTTCATAATACATTTCACATTATAGGGGCGGCATGGTGGTGCAGTGGTTAGCACTGTTGCCTCACACTTCTGGGACCCGGGTTCGAGTCTCCGCCTGGGTCACATGTGTGTGGAGTTTGCATGTTCTCCTCATGTCATCGTGGGGTTTCCTCCGGGTACTCCGGTTTCCCCCCACAGTCCAAAGACATGCTGAGGCTAATTGGAGTTGCTAAATTGCCCGTAGGTGTGAATGATGTGTGAATGTGCCCTGCGATGGCTACCCCCCCATCCTGGGTTGTTCTCTGCATCGTGCCCATTGATTCCGGGATAGGCTCCGGACCCCCTGTGACCTAGTAGGATAAGATGGATGGATTTCACATTACATTATTGGAGCAGACACTTTGCCAAAAAATACACTGACATGTTCATATACTTAAATATATTTTTGTTTGGTAAGTGATGCAGCAGCGGCATTCCGGACCTGAGACTTTAATCTGGGAAAAAGCCCCGTTTGAACCTGGGAAAGTTGCAGTAGTCCTCCAAATGGGATGGATTATGTTACTATTATATAGGGGTGTTATTACATTACTATTATGCTTTTAATCTCAGACATCTGGCTCCTTGGCCCCCTCTTCCTAAAAAATCCCCCCCACCCCCCACAGTAATAGCATTAAATATTCTTTGCCCCCCCCACTTCCACTCCCTTACTCCACCTCTACAGGATCACAGTTTGCATCCTATTTTTTCAAATTTTCAGAGGACATGGAAAAACATAGTTAATCTTAAACCCTATTTGAATGCATCCTCTAGCTTATGATGTAACCGCAAGGCAAAGAAGGAAGACGGTGCAGTTCTGCTGTCTGCATTGGGAGAGTAAAACACCGCATGTTTGTGAGTCACCGTGCTTCCGTGCAGGATTCTCCTGTCCAGCTTTCCCGGTGAATGTGACAGTCACTCGTAACCAAAGTATTTACTTTTTGTTCATCTATTCCAAAACCTTTAAATACCTTAATACAAATAAAAATGCAATATATTTACACATAGATATGTAAATATAATATTACACATGGATAGTAAACATGTATTATATTTCAGTTAAGAGTCATTCCATACCAAATCATTCAGATTGAGAAACAAAAATTCCCAGGCGCTCATAAAGAAATCCTAGATATTAGATCTATATCTCAAATGCTCAACCTGCCAGCCAGGGCTTAAGCCCTTACATGTATAGACTAAAACACAGGTGTAATACATGAAGGAAATCAGGGTAAGATAATTGTTAATCACGATACACACTAGGGCAACATTAGGTAAGTCTGACAGTATCCCCCTCCCAAGGCACGGTTAAAAGCACCACCACCTGGCAGACGACCCCTCTGAGATGGTACAGAAAGTTAATTAATTGAGTCCGCCTGGGCCCCCACATTGCCAGCTTAAGGTACCCCCTGGATGGGACAAAAAAAAAAAACGAGACACTCTAGGGCAGTAATTCTCAATCCTGTTTCTAGCTCCCCCCGGCCGGAATGTCTTTATTCCAACCCGCCACATTCATTATTGGCCCATTAAGGACCAAGTGAGCCTGATTAAGGTGGGGGTTGGAATGAAAACATTCTGGCAGGGGTGGCACCAGGAACAGGATTGAAAACCACAGTGCTGCTGTAACCCAATTGCATACCACTATGTAGCGTGCTACAGATATTACTCACTCCATATAAATGTCACGTTTAAATTGTCAGAGTTTAAAATGCCTTTCAGATTCATGTTTATGTTCCATTTATCACTGTTTTCTTGCACTAGGACCAATGACAGTCATTTAATCTCGACATTTGACTTATCATACAACTGAAGATGACTATACTTTGAGCTTAATACCACTAATTTAAGTAAAGTCTAGTTTCGTTTTGTTTTAACTTGCAATACCTTGAATAACAAAGTTTTATTTCGTATGTCTGTTCTTAACTGTTTCCGTATTCGGATATTTCTTTTACAGGCTGAGAAGATGGCCTTTTTTCAAGAATGACAGTGTGTAACAAACCGGAGAATGTGGAGAATTGGCACCAGGCATTATCTAGAAATTATCTAGGTTTTATTTTACATTTGTTTTAGAAGTATGAAATGCACATTAATGAAAATGAGTTTATTGAAAAAAGGTTTCCCTCGCGTGCAGTTTTAAAATTGCAGAAATTTAGTTCTACCACCACCTAAAAATAGCGACTGAAATAGGGGAATGTTAGACCTCACTGACTGCGATGATATGTAAACTACAGGAGAAGATGCTTGCATTTAATTAAACAGTGTGATGTGGCAGTTCACTACTAATTCACGTAGGCATGCAATAGCTTTTCTAGTTCTTGAAGACTGAACATAAGTCTCTGGTCTCCATGCAAATTTTCATTTGTGGCTTCATTGGTGTATTTCGCAATAAATGAACACATTGCTTAACAATTCCCTATACATCATTTCCTATTTTTTTTTAAGTCTCCAGAAACTGATGCTGTAGCCTGTACTGGTTCACACACCCAGCAGCTTTCCCACGCTGACGGCCAATCAGACTATTGCTTGCTCAACACACTACAACCCTGTCACTGCGCCATTGCAGTCAGTTGCAGGTAACATATTTGGAAGCAAAAATGACAGAAAAAAATTAACTATGTACCAACTGGAAAGAAGCATACATTTTGGATCCCAACAAATTTCTTCTGTTTGTTTCTGTTGGGAAAGCTGTTCAGGATGACAAGTCAACGCCATGGTTTCTCACAGATGACACATCACAGACCACGAGAGAGACCTTTTACCTGTTCAAAGAATTTTCAGATGTCAAATTTGTCATCGCCTATATCTCTGACCCCATTCATCCTGGGGCCTCCATCTATCTCCATCAAAATGGGAAGCTGGTGGATACCCAGTACAAACCCATGTCAAAGCCTCCTCCACCTGTAAAATATATCGGGGTGGAAGACACTGGAGCTGCTGTCATTTTGAACCTGAAAATCTATGCTATTCAGAATGGAGATCAAATAAGGAAAATGGAGGGCAAGACTGGATGATCACAGACACAGAAGAAAACCACGAAACCTGGATCATCAGAGGGCTGGAGCCCAGCACTGTGTACCTTCTTAGATACAGGGCGATCTGTGCTGGTGGATGTGAGCCCAGCGGCGCACTAAAGATTAACGCCTATAAGCTGACGGAGACGCTAAAGGTTTTTCGCAGGCATTATACTAAATTGGAAGCTATTGCTAAATCGTAAGCTAATTTTTGGAGTTTCTAAATGAAACATGAGTGGAGATGTATAGTTAAGTTCCTTCCATGAATTTCACATTTTACAACCGTAGAAATTGGGTAGATGGGTGACGCAACATTTGGTTTTGTTTTTGTTTAAACTTGTCAATTACCGGCTACAAATTAAGTACTATTTTATTTTATTAAAATAACACAGTAAGTTTAGCGTGACACACATATCCCTTATGCTACGTAGATTCTTAAAAATGTCAATTACTCCATATCTATGTCATATTTAAATTGTCAGTGTTTTAGTCTCTGCAGCACCACCAGCAGGCCAAATTTTAAGGTGCATTATTGCTTTTAACTTTTGAACAGTTTGACCTATGGTTGTGATCTTTTTTCCCTCCTGAATCTTGGGCTGGTCTCCATTTGAATCCACTCATTGTCATTAAAATCCCCAATTTTGGCCCAGCCAGGAAGTTAATATCCATGTTCTGCGGATTCATTTAGGAGGTGTACGGAGGGTTTCTTGTCAGGGTTGAGGAAAATGACCTAGCAGCAGAGGTGGACTAGCTCAGTAAGCCTGACTGAAATCGCACCATCTGCTATCCTGGACTGAAACATAGCTGAGATAACATGAAAGACTTTATTAATACAGGACTATATACCTTATAACAGTTTAGCACTCATACTTCAGTTTAGATTGGCTGCCAATGTTTCACAGTGGCAAAGAGCAATCTGTTTCCCCTGTGTTAGCCTGTATTGGTAATACTGCGGTAGCATTATAATAAATCAAGCATATACTGAATAAGACTATATAAGTGCAGTGCAGAAATTTCCACTTCGATTTCCTCCCAAGCGAACATGACTGGTCTCTTTTGCATAACAAAATTGTTTGTTCAAGACAAACCACTATAACTAAAGACAGAGCGCTCATAAAATTCCAGACGAAATGCTCTCTCTTTCCTTTCTGGACTTTTCCAATTTTGTCTTCAGCTGCAAGAGCCTACAGGGTATATTTAAGCATTAAAAGCACCCCCTTATTGATCACTACACAGAAGACCGATCTACAGCTCGTATATCGGACAGTGGAGCTCCACCATCACTCAGTAATTACACCCCTATTGCCCATCAAAAGACTATGTTATTACCCACGAATATGCATATTACAATACGCACATTTAAAACTCAGAAAGATCATGAATACAGCAGAAACCGATTAGCACTACTGAGGTGAAGCATTACTCAGCATTACACATGCCTGCAGTAATTAACAAACATGTTGCTTCCCAAATCCCAGCCTCAACACAAATGATCCTTCCCATAAATAAACAAACAAAGTCGTCTGGTTGAATCCTATCCACTGAATTGCATCCGCTGTATTTAATCTGTTGCTTGAATAATCATTACAGATACAATTTCACTCCATGTACAACTACAAGTACTTTTTTACAGGTCATATTCCAATACATCAGTTCTGCTGGTTTATTTACAAAACACTTTATATACAGGTCATGTCAGTGCAATGTCATTTTTTAACTCTTTAAACACTTTACAAAATAAAGCTCATTAAATTATTACACCTCGGCCAATCCATTAGAATTAACTTAAAGAGTTTACATCTATTAACAGGTAAAAGACAAACAGATCAGTAGTAGATTGCACTACCTGGTGACAGGCTGTTCCACCGAAGAGAGGGTTGTTCATACGTTACCCCCTGTGAGCGAGGCCAAGGGATACAAATGGCTGGAACGAGGTCTAACCAGCGAATAGGCTTGTGCACAGCTGCAGCCACACATGTGCAAAGTCAGGTGCAGGCTGCTTTCTGTATAGCTACAGTTTACAGTTTAAATTGACAAATATTTTGGAACACTGCCAAAAAAAAGGGGGTTAGACAATACAGAGTTCGGAGTTGGAAACCACATTCTCCTTGTTTGCCGATATTTGTTGTTCACAGGAGGGAGGGGGAGGATGGCCGTGAAAAGCCTGTCGGTCTTATTCCACAGTGAAAGAAATCCAATTGTTTCTTCGAAGACTCATCTGTCACGGATCTGGTAGCATTTCCAGGGCATAGAAGCACATCTGAAGAGAAGCTGTTTCTCCACACCCCCCCCCCATCCCAAACCCCCCCCCATAAGGAGTACCTGTCACAGTGGGCATTTCAGATGCTTTAAATTGACACAGACTCTCCTGATGTCCCTCATAAAACACTAACACGCCGGAGGGCCTTTAAAAGGAAAAGCAACACCCCCCACCCACCCAAAGGAAAAAGGAAAAAAAACAGAAAAGAAAAAACACAGACGAGGTCTGGGGGGGGGATTCAATGGCGTCTCCACACAGCCTCTAGTTAATCTGGCCCATTTAATAACACTGCTCATAGGACGACACTCAATCAAGAGAAACCCTGCAAATGCACAGGACAGGCCACTCAGTGGCCACACAACCAGTAAGACTTTGGCCTAACAACTTCAGCTTTTTACAAGTCCACGAGAATGGGGCCGGGGACGCAGTCTGCATGCACCTCAACTAAATAATGAGTAGATATCAATTAATCATCCGGAAATTAGCTGACAATAATATCAACACAAAAGCTTTAGGATGAACTGATATCATGGCATTCCATGACTTTTTGGACATCCTTGTTGTACACTAGTTCAGCGATTCCCAGTCCAGTTGTCAGGGACCCTCCCTCCCACCTCCCGGCTTGGACTGTCTAGGGGTCGTCAAGGACCAGCTTGGAAACACTGCACTAGTTTTAAGTTAAAAGGGTGTGCAAAAAGAAAAGAGAAGAGAGGGGAAAAAAATCCACTTGATTGGGGCAGCCCTGTGATTGGGAAACTGAAAACAGCTTTAGGCTTAAAATCACTAATAAAAGAAACCACTATAAAAGAAGTATTTGAAGAAAAGCCAGTAAATTAAAACAACACACAAAGTGTTCTGTGAAACAATCTGTATGGCACACATCCTGAATGCAAAGGAAATGTTACCCCAAGCTCACAGGCTTAAAATGTATATATAACAGCAATAATAATAATAATAATAATAATAATAAAAAATGAAATGCACACCCACTTCACTCACTGGATTAATAGATTTAATACACTGCCCCGCTTCACTGGAACTCCCCATTTTTGGCAGTTTATAAAAACCTTTGAGTGGTCTTTCTGCCCAGTGAGTGTCCCCTATGAGCTCAATGCTGAACCTGGGTCAAAATACGGGCCACAGCCAGCCCAGCATGCAACTCTGCCGCTATCAGTATGACCCGAATTCATACCGTTCCAGTTACATTTGGACTTTCTACAATGTCACTGCCACAAGGAGCCGCGGTACTGCGAATGCCGGCCATGAGGTAGAGCGCAAGGTTTCTCCCGGTGGTTCCGCGAGAAGAACGCGGGAGTCTTCGCGGTTCTACCCGTGATCCAAAATGACTCCCTGCGTATCCATCTCCATACGTGCCAACTGATCGTCAAACTGCAGTCAACACTGCGCCACATATGTTGGTTCTGGGTTTCCATGAGGTCCTTCCGGTGATCTTGTGGTTAAGATGTACCTGGCAGCCGAAGACTCACCTGCTGACGCTTTGCAAACTTATGACATTGGGCGGGAGGCGTGGCGGCACACAAGCTGACTGATGACTTCGGTAGTGGGTGGGCTAAAGGGGGGAATTTAAGGAAAGTAACCGTCACCTTATGTTTCCCTTCTGCTGATTCCGAAAGACGGACATTTTTGGTTGGGCATTTGGCCTTCGTGGGGCGTGGGCTTGTTGATAAATGGAGACTGCGGGAGGGACACCTCTCCCTCACTGAAGGACACAGTACTTCTTGTAGTCCGACTCAAAGTCTTCGTCCATGCTACTGGTGTCGGCCATCTTTTTGCCGTCAGTCTTTGGCAGAAACTGCGAGTAGTCCACTCCCTGCTGCTCGTAGAACAAGATGTAGGCGGAGTCTGTGTCTATCTCTTCAGAATGCACTTCCTAAGGACGTCAAAGGGCAAGAATATCAGCAAATTGTTACCCATAATAGACATTTCAGTACTCCATAAATTATGTGATTAAAGAAAGTTTTTAAAGGGATTCAGGAGGAATATTAGAATTTTAATCCCTGAGATTGGGATTACAGGTTGGAAGATGGATGGATAACAGATATTTTGACTGGTCTTCAACTGTAGTCAGATGCTTTGCTGATAGTGGCGTCTTACCTTACAGCTGCTGTCGTTGTAACAGTACCACTTCCCATTGGGGTTTTTGGCATATGTCACATAGTGGCCCCCACCCAAGATTCCTGAATGGCACTGCGGAAACAAAGGGGGGAGGGAATCATTCGAAGACTCGTGACCTTCCGGAGTGACCGAGACGGGAAACCGGGAACATGAACCGGGCTCGCGAACGACACCGCGAAGAGTTTTCAGCACCATCCACGTTTGACGAGGGACTGCGATGCATCTATATCAGTCAGCGGCATGATAGGGGCCACGATCGTCTTGACTTTGGAAAACATTGCACCATAGACTTACGAAATCAACCCCACTTGTCCTTTCAGTCACTTCTACACCCACTCAAAGCACCTCTAATCATAGGCATGATGAATGTTTATTAGCTCGGCACAATGTCTCCTCTGCTCTAGTCTGCAATAGGGTAAAGCAGGGGTCACCAACCTTTTTGAAACTGAGGGCTACTTCACGGGTACTGAGCCATACGTAGGGCTACCACGAATCATACTTATTACAAATCAAATCGTTTCCTAAAATGGACTAGAGGTAGTTTTACTCACAAGTAAAAAAATGGACACTTACTGAAATTGCATATAAGTTGTACATGGGCTCCATGTAGATCTCGTCTCTTTGGTGATGGGGCGTCTCCATGTCAACGCTGGCATCCGTGTGGCCATTGCTTTGGCTGCCGTCCTGTCCCAGACCGTTCATGACGATGGCCTCGCAGTCCCTGCCTGCCGCCTCCATGTTCCAGGACTCTGGGGTGCTCGTCTCAGAGGCAAGCGTGACCACCGCACCATCAGGGGCCGTTTGCTCCAGCTCAGAGGAGCTCTCCCGGCTGCTGTCCAGGTTCTCCTTGCTGTTGCAGAGCCGGTGTCGGCTACCCAGCTGGGGCATGCGCAGGCGGACCTGTTTTCTGGCGCCGCCCTTGGGGCTGCTGCTGGGACTGCTGCCGCGGCTCCGTGGGGCACCAGACTTCCTTCCGGAGTTGGGTGAACCTGCAGACACACACATACATGTGTCATTGTAAGGACGGCTGAAGGGGGGCCCATTCCCTTTCTGTCGGCTGTGATGAGCACTGACCTTTGGTGTCGTTAGAGAGGCCAGAAGCAGGAGGCACAGACACGGCCATTGCAGAGTCCCCTACCCCAGCCTTCGTGACCTCCTCTCCCTGACACTCCCCCAGCCCCTGCTCTGCCTCCCGTGGCACCAGGAAGGCACTGGGGTCGAAATTCTCCCTGGGGAACTTCACGATCTTCTGAGACTTGATCCAGCGTCCATTGACAAACTGGAATCTTTTTAAATGGACAATCTGCCACAGTGAAAGACACGCCATTTAGTGAAGGCACTGCAGTGGGGAGCTCCTTTGATACTAGACCGGCTCGTCCACACAATTAGATGAGAGGGAGGTGGCAAAATGCAAAAAAAAACTAGACCAGTGCAGGTTTCATTAGTGTGCACTGCAGTGTCAAGTTCACATCTAACAGACACAGTGAAGGATTTTTCCTGTTTTACTAGCATTTGGTTATACCTTTTATAACAAAAAGGAATGCTAAATATAGCATGAAAGCTAACCTCCACTGAAATATGAACTGTTATAAAGAATGAGCCATGTGTTCCACACTCCTGTCCACAGTTTCTGAACTGCAGTATTCACTCCTTGCTGCTTATGTCAGACAGCAAGGGGTTGCATGCGATGGTTACAACAGGCAGGGCGGCGCTCTAACCAGTACAGGCGGCAGCCTCCAGAGGTCCAGCTTCTTGGTGGCCAGTCGGTGGGTGCGGCATTTGGAGCAGTAGTAGAGCTCATCCTCGCCCAGCTCCTCCTCGCTGGTGAAGGCCCGCAGGCAGCTGTCCAGGCTGATGGGCTCCGCTTGGGCCCGCCGGCTCTGCTCCACACTGGCGTGCTCCTCCACAATCTGCCCGGGAGGTTCGGGACACGTTAGTCATGCTAACGCTAACCGCTAATGCTCCGGCTCAGGTGACATCGTCACCGTTAATAATAGCGGCAGCAAATCATAGGAGCTCCTTTCAGAGCTGGTCATATGATCTTGCCATTTAATATCTGCTAGATAAGCAGCGAGGACAATATCCCATTTGCTAATATAATTAGAATGACAAGTCATCATCGATGAGTAGCTTAGCATATGGGAATTACAAATTTGCCTGTTTATTGTAATATTTTAAACTGTAGTAAGTTTCGGTAATTAGCGATTCAACAGCAGATCATTTCAGAGACCAAGGCAAGTCCATCCCACGGGGCAGTAGAAGACCGGCCCTCAGATGCCACAAAATGGCTCCGTCGGAAAACACAGCAGGTGTCCAGCAGTATCCAGGACAACGCCCCCCCCCCCCACTCCCACCATTTCTGGAGTCAGACGGCCCCCTGCCCCTTACCCTCTCCTGCGAGGTCTGGTAGCGCAGGTGTAGGGCGGTGGGGTCCCAGTCCACGGCGATGTAGGCGTTCCCCAGAGAGGCTCGCTCATCGGTGCAGTCCACAGCACAGCCCCGGCAGAACCTAAACGCACAGGCACGTACGCGCACAAATTTGTATTCATCTCGGCGGGAGCCGTCCATTCATTTCTATGGGAAAAAACCTAGTCCCAGCAATGACAATCTTAACTGCTACCCAGCGGTTCAGATAACTTTAACCATAAGTAACTAAATAAAACATAACACTTTTGACATTTTTTTCTTTTTTGATTGCAGTCGCAAATTTTTAGAAAATTTAGTTTCCCCCTGTGAGGTTAGGAAAAACAGCCCACAGAAGGTCAAAATAACAGGTTATTATCACATTGGTAATATATACACCTAACCTCCCCCCACACACACACACACACACACACACCATACCATACCTGTACCATGGACACCAGGCACACGAGTTCCCATCTTTCTGTACAACACGCAGCGTAAAGGGGTATTGGTAACCCATGCTGTCATCACTGAAAAACAGCACCCAAGGTGATTTACATTAACTGCAAACGAATGCAAGTTAACAGGTATAACCAGCTATAAAAACAGAGGCGTTAATTATTTCTAGCTCCATCAGACTCGTCTCCAACAGAACTGAAAAATATAGCCATTTTTTCTAATTCCTGCAGAGCGCAATAGTGCCTCTAGTGGGCACGGGCTGATACGTACCTAATTACTAAGCTAGGATAGACCGCTGTTATCAGAGCTGCAGAGTGTGACCTCGGCCCACGGAGGGGACGCTCACCAGTCCTGGGCGTGGTTGCTGGCCTCCTGAGGGGGTAACGGACTGGCCAGTCGAGACACCTGTATCCACACGGCGTCGTATAGGTCCCTCTTCCGCGTGTGCACCGTGCAGGGGACGATGAGCGGCATACCGAACAGACTGGGCCTGTTCTTCTGAGACGACAGGAAGTACAGCTCTGTCCGCATCTAGAAACAAAAAAGAATAAGAAAAAGGAGAGTTTTATGCGTGTTAAGCAGACGCCTTTCGAACAATCCACTTAAGAGAGAGACATTTATAAAACGCTTTCACAATTCTAAACTAAGCATAAGTGTCTGTCAAAGGTGGTTTAAACCAGCCCGAAAACCACTGCTGCGTTACCACAGACACAGCTGCCACCCTTTTGGCGGAGGACAGTGACTCACCATCTTCCTATGCATAGCGATGATGTAGCCGATGAAGGGGCTATCCTGCATGGGGGCCACGTGTCCATTGGGGATGCCGTTGGGCAGGCACCGCTCTGTCCCACAGGGCACCACGGTGCTCGGCATACCGTTGGGTATCAGGTTGGGTCTGGGAGCGTTGCCATTGGCTGCTGAGGTGACCGTGCCATTGGCTAGAGGTGGCAATTCTAGATGCACCAGAAAGACGCGTTCTGAGTGAGCACCAAGAATGAGGGGCATGACGGGATATTCCTCACAGCTGAATAATTAGCGGAGTAGTTTGCGACAGAAATGGACCGGAGCGCCTCACCCGTTGGAGTGGGGGAGGACACAGATGTGGGCGACCCTGGCATGGGGATCTCGAACGCGCACAAGAAGCCGTTCACGGAGAGCCGCACTTTCTGGTTGTCCAGAGGAAAATTCTAGGACAAACGGCAAGGGAGTTAGGGCAACCCAGCGGTCGGGAGGCTCACCCGTTCAGACTGCGCACACACGAAGGGAAGAGGCTCACCTTTATGTTGGATGCGTGGACCTCGGCCAGCAGAATCTGCTCAGGCTTCAGGCTACACAGTTCGCTCAGCTGCTTTTTCAGGCCGGTGTACTTCTCGTCCATGTTCAGCCGCAGTCCGAATCGTACCGGTGTGGAGCCGTCCAACTTAATAACTACAAAACAGATCAAACAACAGACACGAATGGAGAACAGAATCAATCAAGATGGACGTTCAGTTCAGACTCCTTGGGAATTCCTAGTGTACAAATACACTTTGGATCAGGGTCTTTCCACAGCTTACTACATGTGTTGGCAGTTAAACTCGTTTACGGGGGGGGGGGGGGGGGGGGGGAGGATTGAATAGCAGGACAGATTTAATTTGTTTAACTGCTTTCAATTTTTTCTCATGCACTATAGATGCGTGATCATGAAGGATTGGCTTGGGAATAAAAAAAAGGTCAGGAAATATATTGTTTATTTTTGGAAATTAACAAACCCCACTCAAAACCCCCAGCATTCCACAGCAACCGGCTTCAGAGTACTGTGGTTCTATTAATGTTTCCTATGGTCCCAGCTGTTCACCTGTGATCTCCAAGTGCATGGAGCTGTCCATTGGGAGGGGCAGGGACAGGAAGTTGAAGGGGTCGAAGCGGGCACTAATGTGTCCGCAGGTCTTGCACTTGACCTGAGACTTGAGCTGGCCGTGGAACAGGTCCACCACGATGGAGCGGTTCCTTCTCAGATGGTTCTCCCAGGCCTGCCGGAGAATGAAACCCATGCTGACCAATGAAAAGGCAGCCTGCCGATCCAAGTGATCCTTCCACGCTTAGGAGCAGCTCAATGACTTTGTAATGAATTTAGGCCATTGTTCCTCATCAAAAACATATCCATCCATCCATTTTCCAAACCGCTTATCCTACTGGGGGGGTCCGGAGCCTATCCCGGAAGCAATGGGCACGAGGCAGGGAACAACCCAGGATGGGGGGCCAGCCCATCGCAGGGTACACTCACACAACATTCACTCACACAGGCACACCTATGGGCAATTTAGTAACTCCAGTTAGCCTCAGCATGTTTTTGGACTGTATGGGGAAACCGGAGTACCCGGAGGAAACCCCACGACGACATGGGGAGAACATGCAAACTCCACACACATGTGACCCAGGCAGAGACTCGAACCCGGGTCCCAGGGGGACCATGGTGCCCCCAAAAAGATATTAATACTGCAAAATGATAACTAATTGTAGACGTTAAAAACAGCAAGTAAGTGATCGATTATGCAGATGCTGTCAAACGGCCACCTTCTCCGGCCCCATAGGAATAGATATCGGACATCACCAGGAACCAAGATCGGGCAGACAGGATAGGATGTGACCTCTGACCTCGGACGCCACCTCCCAGTCGGGCCGGCCATCGCTGTCTTTCAGCTCCACGTAGGGCTTTTCATGGACTCGGTTCAGGTCTTCATGAAGCCCGTCAAGCAGGAATGCCAGGAGCTCCTGCGAATCCTGCTGCTGGAACCCATTGAACCTTGGGGCGTATTTAGCAATGGTCCACTAAAAAAAGGAAATGTGGGGGGGGGGGGGGGGGGGGGGGGCAAAGGTGAGCATTACTGTGCTGAGACTTTGTGCTGCTGACCCTGTAGCCGGTGCAGCACGGATGCTGGAAGGACCCACCCTCAGTTTGAGTGGAGCCACGTTCTTCTGCGTTCCGCTCCACAGCTCCTGCACCAGATCGCCATAACATTTGGCCATGTGACCACGCATCCCAATCGGATTGGTTCTGTGGCGCAGAGACATTAGCACTTCTTACTGTCAGAATACTGTCTGATAATCCATGAAAAATACAATAAACAGCAGATAGTGCGTAGCAAGAGCACAGTAAAAGACAACATAAAACCAGGTGCAAACCAGATCCGTCAGACGGCGCTTCACACAGCTAAATAAATAAGGAATGAAAGCATGTCCATTAACATGCGCTGCAAGTCAGCTAATGACATATGACTTGTTTAAGAAACTGAAGCACATTCTATCAATTCTTGGAAAACAAGACTTTTGTGTTTGGTTCATATGAAACATTTAAGGAAAAACTGATTTTATTATGGTTGATGCTGCTGGTTAACAGTGACCATTAGAAGCTCATTTACAACCAGAGTTGGCAGTCATACAGTAATAGGATGGCTGTCTGTCTTTGTGAGTTGTTCTTAATTTCTCTTATTTATTAATTTAACTTATGCTGCTAAACTGTTTTTTCACTGTTTCTGTAAAAGTGACAAGATCTATCTATCTGTTAGAAAGTAACAGGTTACTAAAACTCCACTATTTGTGGCAGTAACAGATAATGTAACCAATTACCTTTTCAAATTAAATAACACAATTAAAAGTACTGAAATTTAAATGGGCTCATCACTCATTACTTTTGTCTTGTGTGAAAATAAAATATTAATAGAGAAATAAATCCTATTCCTCTAATTTCCTGTTTATGGTCCAGCGTCATCCAAGCTTAAGGTGATACAACGAATGGGTGATATTAGGCAGTGATAGATAAGAGTTATATTGTCTCGCTCGATCACAGCAACAATACTAAAGTAATATAACTATCCAGACAGCACACATGCATTAGCGCAATTTCTCTGCGATGCTCTAAAATCCATGGGCAAAGCATCTCTGTGAGATCATCTGCTCACTGCCATATCGTCACAGAGGCATCGTTACTGAATATTGATTCGACATTCTCCCGGTGTCTGTGCAATGCATTTCAACAGAAACATAATGTTAATAAAATCACTATGCTACGTTTAGCCTACTGATATTTTTCCCAATTAGGCTATATAACCCACAACAGGGTTATACCACACAAAAACACACGCACGCACGCACACACGAAAAATAGGGTAGACCTGCATCCCAGCTACGTGTGTGCTGTCTGGATATTAATGCATTTATAAGAGAACTGAAATGCAAAAGTTACCTTCCATAGTACCTATTTACTGTTATATGTAGTAATTGGTAAAGAAATTGAAGTACTTTTGAATGCAGTAATGAGTAACTAATTAATTACTAATATGCAGTACAGCATACTGCTTACAACACATTTCATCTCTCTGTTTTAACCATTTGCCGTGGCAAATAAGAGGATTGTTTTTGGGGGATAAATGCTAATTCACGCCATTTTAAGAATGTCTGCCTGAACTGGAAATAAAGCCACTAGCTAAGTAATGATTGTGTTTCAGCGTGTTATTGGTGACACCATGGAAGGAAATATGGTGGAAAAGATCCCAGTGACAGTCATAGTTAACTTCATTCATTCAATCATTCATTCATTCATTCAATCATTCATTTTAAAAGTCCCTGTTGCATAGAATGTGATTCGATTGCATATAAATGTATTACAGTTAAGTCTCTAAGGGGTAGGTGACCCCTTGTTGCCCCCCCCACCCATGGACATTGCCATGTGGGGGGGGGTCTGCTGGTGCCTGAGCAACCGCCCCATTTTGCCCAAACTCTCTGAACTGTCTCCCTTTAGAGTTACTGAATCTCCCCCCCCCTTTAAGTTACTCAGCAAAGTGTTGATGCCACCCCAGTCGACAACTTCCTACTGTCAAAGTCCCCCCCCCCCCCCGCTCTGGTCTTTGCCTTTTAGCACCTGTCCCTGCAAGTCTCTGCCTGGCCCCACCACTCACGCACCCCACCCACCTGTTGAGCTCATAGAGGTGTCTCCCTGAGATGAAGTAGTCGGTCAGAGGCTTGGTGTTGCTCACACACTGGATGCTGGAGTTCATGAAGCAGGTGTTGCCCAGGTTACTGAGACCCGTTGCTCCCTTCTCCGTCGGGACTGCAGGAGCCCAAACAGAGCATCGTCACCACACCAGGCTAGCCGTCACCTTTCCAATAATAAAGGGAACCAATCTCTACGATACGTTACCCTTGTGCCGGTCCATTTTACTGCTGTTTGCTATGAAGGACATCTCCTCTGGCCAGCTCATGTCTTTGTTTCGAACTAAACCACAAAAGAACAGGGTACTTTTCAAATAAACGTATACCTACAACATGGTGTTCGGACATGTGCTGTGCAGATTTCATTCGCGATGGGTATATCCTTTAGAGGATACCTTCAATTACTAAATGCTGTTCATCTTGAATCTTCAAACTTTCCAGTGTGTGGTCTTCATCGTCGAGGAGGGTAAGGTAGTTCTGAAAATGAAATTGACAGAGCCTTCAATTTCGTGGATCTCGTGACCTACGGTAAACCTTTTGTAGAGCATGACCCCAAACCAGTCCATGGCGTCTGCTACATGGTCAACAACATTTTTACCCTTGGCCCAATATCACTTATAACATGGTCAGCATTTGGCTGGCGCTTTGCCGTCATCGATTCCCAAGCCCATCGCAACACAGGGAGTCCTTTGCTGCCCTCTGCAGGGGAAACGTGGGAGCAGCCAAACACCCGGACAACAGGGTCACCCACCTCGCTGTTGTAGAGCCATAGTCGCATGTCCTCCTCTTTGATGCGCAGCCGCTGGGACAGGTAATCATGGATGTCCTTAATGGTAGCCATGCGGCTGAAGCAGCCAGTGTAAGCCAGCACTCGCTTCAGAGGGGCGTTCGGAGAGGGCACGTTACCTGTGGGGGGTGGGGGGGTGGGGGAGCAGGCAGTCGACAACTGATTTTCAGCATCACGGGATGATCAAAAGGATGCAGCCCACATGGACGGAGACGCGACTCGTCCGAAGGCCCGCCTCTCTGGGCATTTCCGCATAAAAACGCAACCTGGCTCTCTTTTTATATTATTAGCTAAGGCCCGCTAGTGTCTAACTGCCCCTGAATGCTAAAAGCTTCCCACATCTGCAGCGCACTGTTGCCATCGTCAGACCACGGACATCTCCGGAAGCCCTCGAGGGTGGCGTGCAGCAAGGACGCACACGCTAGTCATTCTAGGGCAGTTTGCTGCTGAAGCATGACACAGATTTCAGATTCAGGGCACCACCTGGGTAGGAAATACATACGTGATTTAACATAAAAAAAAACAAAAATAAAAAAAAACAAATCTCCTAACCGCTGCAGGTGGAATATCATACGCTTGGCCTCAATGTTCACTCTACTGACAATCGGTCTCACTCACACTTTACATGTACGCATCTGGTGGTGAACACGTGTGAAACTGTCACGTACGTCACAAATTAAGGTTTGCAGTTTTGGCCAAGCTCAGCAAAAAATCAGAGTAAATGATTCAACAAAAAATACAGTGACAAAGCATAATTGTATTAATTGTACACAGGGACTATTAACACACCATTAAAAATGCCATTTTAAGCACTCATGAGGATTAGTTGAGGAAGCAGCAAGAAATGGCAAAGACAATTTCAAAAAATAATTAGTGTGTGGAGGATTGAGCTCTGATTAAGCAAAATTTAAATCAAAATTAGTTCCGATTCTTAACCTACAAATCTGTGCAGACTGATTAATCAACTGAAGCTGAAATCAATCAAATTTGGAGTTACTGATATTTACACTGCGTAAATCAGACATGAAACCAGAGGCACGACCCCCATCTTGCTTGCTGGGGGTGGGGGCTGTGGCCGGATATTCTGAAGATGGTGGGGGAGGGGGGGGGGGGTGTCCAGCCCTCCACTGCTGCTGGAGGCAGATACCTGATAGCCCCCTAATCAGATCTACACCAATTACAGCGGTGACGCTAAGCTATGCTCTTTCTGGGCACGCCGGATCATTCTAGAGCAGCCAGTATTCCGGCTTCCTCTTCCTCCATCTCCCTCTTCCTTCCGCTTCTCCGCAGACGGAACGGCGGGAGCACAAAAGACCTCAGCGGTTCAGGTTCACCCTGGGCTTCAAACCAACTTGGGCTTCACGCCTCCTGGCATGCAGACACGGGGGTGTGCCACCTGGCCCAGGAGTTCAGTTTGGTCAGTGGCGTATTGGAGCTCTCAGCTTAGGGGGAGGGCGCGGGGGGGGGTGATTTAGCGAGCTTAGATCATGGGCCTCTTCTTGCTGCCGGCTCACGTTACCTCGGGGCAAATGCTGGGGGAACATTCGCAGGCTGGTCATACCCATATTCACCCAGATGTTGGACTGGGGGTTGCGGGTCGCGGGCTGTTGCCGTAGAAACAGCAGGTACCGTGGGAACAGCTCCAGCTCGGGGACTTCGGTCTTGGTGTCCCGGATTACCTGTGGGGCGCGGCCAAACACAGTCAGGCCCTGGGCTAACAGCTGCCCTCCTGCTGCATGTACGACCGGCCAAACACAGTCAGGCCCTGGGCTAACGGCTAACAACTGCCCTCCTGCTGCATGTACGACCGGCCAACACATCTGACACCAAACTCCATTCCCCATGATCCTCCTGTTCTCTGTAACTTCCTTCCTAAATGATTAGCTAAGCCTTTTCCAGTTACTTTCACCTGCGGGGGCATGGTAATTTTGGCTCGCCTTTCGCAGATGCGGGCAGTTGCTCTGTCGACCAATAAAAGTACTGCAAAAAGTGACGCAGAGAAGGGCCCAGGGACCATGCTACCTACCCTGGAGGAGAAATACAATATTGCTGCCCCCAGAGGGCCACCAACACCACCGGGAACCCATCACACCCCTGTCAGCACCTCTCTGCCCTGCTGCTATCAGGAAGGTGCTACAGGACTATTTTTGGCCGTCCACCTAGACTGAAAAACAGCTTCATTTCCAGGGCCATTAGCAGACTGAAGCGGGCCCTGAGATAACCTCTGCACTCAGCCAGGCTCCTCTTGTGTTTCACGCCTACAGTTGCTGTGCAACACTCTCATTGCCAAAGGTACATGTCACTTTATACCTTATATACACATGAAAAATTAGTATGTGTATATTTCGTTATATTTACTCTTGTATTTATTATACCTTACATTTATATAATGAATGTCATACTTAATACAATTCATACATTTATGCACATAATCCTGCATACATATTTCATATATTTCCATCTCTTTTTTTTTTCGGAAGAATCAGTCAGAGAGTCACACAGAGCATTTCACGCTACCTGTTGTATACAATTACAATAAAAGTGTTCCATTCTATTGTAATCTATTCTATTCTATTCTATTCATCCGGTAAGTGGAGTACTTAACCTAGGAGGAGGTGTCTGAATGGAAACCAGGACACACGTGGCGTACGGCGTGTGCAGTCTAACACACCAGTCAGGAGAGCACCCCCTCGCCCGGTTCTGCCATACGTACCGGTCGGGGCAGACTCAGGTTGGCACCGTACCAGTGATACAGTGCCCTCCACACGGGCTCTGGGACGATCTCGAAGTCCCGGCTCGGACTTGGCGGTGGCGATCGTCTCAGTCGACCCCCCTCCATGGTTAGCGTGGGGGCCTGCAAAGGTGCGCATGCATAAAAAAAATTATAATAAAACATTATATTAAAAATGCAAAACAAGGACATAATTTACAAGCCATTCTGCTGCTGCTCAAACATAACCCAGGAGCGGCACGTGCCCCAGCAGGAAGACAAAAGAGAAACAACGCACGGCCCCCCCCTCCCCCCCATCTGTCCTTTGGGTTCAGCGCCAACAGAGCAGGAGCCTGATAGCGAGGGCGGGGCCTGGATCACAGATAGCGCCAGGCACAGGGGGCGGGGCCTGGCAAATGAGGACCCACGCTTTCAAAAAGCGGCTTCCTCTTTTGAGTTACTGTTTACAGGAAGTCAGCACTGACAGTTCGCTTTTCTGGGAAAAATAAATAGATAGAAGAGGCTACACGTCAAACTGTGCTTTGACTCCGAAGGAGCCAAATGCGTATTCTTTTCTGCAAATGGTCAGCCATTCTGCAACCTGCACAAATGCACATGAGCAGATGTTCCTGACACTGACACTGCCTCCAGGGCCTCGAGCCCCTAGGCCGCACCTTGACGGGCTCCGAGGTGACCAGGGGCTGGTTGTCGATGGCGCCGGGCCTCTGCGTGGCCAGAAGGGGCAGCACGTTCCCGTTAGCGCCCAAGAAACACTGGTTGTTGTTGTCCGAGACGTTGTGCTGCCGCGCGAAGCAGATGTCGGTGGCCGTGGAACTGGAGGGAATCATACCTAGGCAGGAAGCAGAGGGGGCTGACGGAGGGCATGAGCGGGATTTGAGGGACCCAGCTTGCCTGGGGCTCCGAGGCAAAAGTGGGCCACCAGTTGGTGCCGAGATCAGCGGGACTCACTGCTGTTGGTGGTCTCCGAGGCCTCGGAGGCACTGGAGACATTGTCGGAGAAGCGTTCGTCGGAGGAGCTGAAGGAGCTGCTGACACCACTGCGGTCAGTGGCCTGCTCCGCTCCCGCCGCCGCCTGGGGGCTCCGGGCCGTGCCGAGCACTGGCGGCTGCTCCACCACAATGGGATGGTTATCCTGAGGGCGGGGGCAAGAAAAATAAATTTAAAAAAATACAGAGACACGACCCGTTGCTAGGAGTCCTGCTGACCAGGACGTGACACGAGGAGAGCGGATCGGGTGACAGGCCCAAAGTATAAGGCTCCTTCCGGAAACGGCGCCACTCACATATTTGACGTAATCTTTCCACTGCTGCCACCACTGCATGGAGATGAGGAACCAGCTGTGTCCGACCTGCAGCCCGTGTCGGCTCTCCCTCTCCAGCCACCCCCTGCATGGCAGACACACAAGATGTCAGGCCCTGTGGCCCAGTGCTCACATGCTGAGCTCAAAGGGAGTCGAGGTTTCAGACCCCACCCAGTGAGTGCCGAGACGCCTACAGGGGACAGAGGAAACAAGGTCCACACCTGATTATCTGCCCTTCCTCCTCTGGCGTGGCAGGACGCAACCCCAGGACGATGTGGCACACCTAGGAGGGGAGACACAGCAGTGGGCGGGGGCGGGGCCAGCCAGCGACACCGAGAGACAATCAGAACCAAGGCGCCGTGAAATTCAGCCTGCTACCTGAAAGAGCAGGTTGAGGAACTCGTTGGCAAGCGCGCTCTTCACGCTCCAGATCTGGTAGTCCTCCAGAGTGAGATGGCCCAGCTGGGAAAAGAAACAAATACAATACAAGCTTTCAAGTCTAGTCAAGTGGCCTACATTGTCATGCCATCCATATACAGGTATAGAGTGGCACAAAATAACATTCCCCCAGGTCCACAGTGTAACACACAGCAAGTGACACATCACTGAAAGGGCCAAATGAAGGACAGCGCAAATCAGCACAAGGACTGGACACAAGGCCTTATACATGTACCTCTACAATACCGGGTACACGTACCTCTACAGTACCGGGTCCACATACCTATACAGTACCGGGTACACATACCTATACAGTACCGGGTACACATACCTGTACAGTACCAGGTACATATACCTATACAGTACCGGGTACATATACCTATACAGTACCAGGTACATATACCTATACAGTACCAGGTACACATACCTATACAGTACCGGGTCCACATACCTGCACAGTACAGGGTCCACATACTTGCACAGTACCGGGTACACATACCTGTACAGTACCGGGTACACATACCTATACAGTACCGGGTACACATACCTATACAGTACCGGGTACACATACCTATACAGTACCAGTCAGAGGTCAGTACACACCTACTGAAAATCATTTGTTTTTCAAAAAGATAATGACCCTAAGCTAAGACCTGCTTTATCTTTTGAACAAGGTTGATAGGGAGGGACTCCGTGGGCTGGTTTGGGATGAGCCGAATCAAAGAGTGAGAGTAACGTAGCCTAACTTGTGCTCAGAACTTGTGGAAACTCCCCCAGGACTGTTGCAGAAGCATTCCAGGTGGCTACATCTGGACGCTGGCTGAACGAATGCCAAGAGACTGCAATGCTGTCATGCAAGCAAAAGGGGGCTATTTCGAAGAGTGAAACATTTAAGATGGTGAATATGTCTCTTGGTTGTTGGAATATTTGACACATATTACTTCATTTCCTGAAGGCCTTTTACTCTAAGGTGAGTAACAGAGCTAAAATAGTAACAAATGCATTAAAAGCAGGTGTGTCCAGACTGTGATTTGTACTGTACATAATGCAGTGTGTACGTAAACAAAGCACTGTTTATTCCTGACAGATCACGCTGCACCCCAAGTAGCTTACCTTGGTGTTATCGTGCATTTTCAAAATGTCTTCCACGATGTCGGCGACATTAGTTTGAAGCTCCTGCAAAGGGCCAACGCAAACTGAGCGTGCGGGACAGGGCTGCTGACGCGAATTCAAACTTATTCAGCCATTAAGCAGTCTTTTGCTCTGCTGCAAATACATGACACTGCAGTGATATCCAACCCGCTTTAATCCTGTACCCTTGATTTTGCCAAACAAACTAAAAGTAAAAATACCACCAGAAATCAAGCAATTTTTTTTTTTTTTTACACAAGCAATTAAAAAATCGTTATGTGCCCGACATGTTCATACAGGACTCTCAGCATCAACTGATCAGCGGAACATGACAGTAAGATTAACAACTCTGAAAACCTTGGCCATAAATGTCATATATTAAACCTAACAAACATTACAGAACGTTACATGCCAATAACACACCAAAGAATAAGTGCTTCGTGATTGTAATAAATCTAATGATTGCCGTCAGCGGGCTGTGACTCACGGGAAGGGTGTCTGTGCGGTTGTCCTTCCAAACCTCCAGCAACGCCACGACCATGTCTTGGATCTCACTTCGGCAGAGGACGCCATCCCGGTCCACATCGAACACCTTGAAACAAACTATGAAGACAAAAACGAAAAGATATTAAATGCCCACGGCCTGAAAGTTCAATTAACTCAAAAAAAGGTTGTTTAAATCTTAAAAGATTTCTTATAATTTAGTGTTTTTCAACCAAGTCCTCAGGCACCAGAACCAAATAACTGTGAATACCTGATCCAAACAAACATGGACAAACCAAACAAACAATCACAAACAGCAAATACCTGATCCAAACAAACATGGACAAACCAAACAAACAATCACAAACACCAAATACCTGATCCAAACAAACATGGACAAACCAAACAAACAATCACAAACACCAAATACCTGATCCAAACAAACATGGACAAACCAAACAAACAATCACAAACACCAAATACCTGATCCAAACAAACATGGACAAACCAAACAAACAATCACAAACACCAAATACCTGATCCAAACAAACATGGACAAACCAATCACAAACACCAAATACCTGATCCAAACAAACATGAACAAACCAAACAATCACAAACACCAAATACTTGATCCAAACAAACATGAACAAACCAAACACCAAATACCTGATCCAAACAAACATGGACAAACCAAACAATCACAAACACCAAATACCTGACCCAAACAAACATGAACAAACAAAACAATCACAAACACCAAATACCTGACCCAAACAAACAAGAAGCATCCAAACAATCAAGATTACGGAATACCTGGTACAGGTATCCAGGGAGCAAAAATGTGAACCGTCTGTGGGTCCCTGAGGACTGGGTTGAGAAACACTGTTCTACTTAAATTTGTTCTCCAGGTTAAGGCCAAAAAAGAAGCTCATTAGCAGGTCGATGCTTACATTTCTGCCGCTCAGCCACCGGGCCTCTGCAGCACGCAGAGAGCCCACAGGAGATCTCCTTGAAGTCGATGTGATTGTCACGATTTTCGTCGAAGGCATGAAACAATCCTGCGAAGACATATTTAAAAAATGCTATTCCTTTTATCAGAGTGAATTTTTTTTTGTTTAAAAAAAAAGGGACCAAAATGGCCTGTCTTATCAATAAGCAACTACTGCTATTTATATGAGATAAGCATGGAGTGCGCCCTTGTCACTGCACACTCATAACACGTGAGGCGCTGGCCCTTCCGTGAACGGAAAGAAACAACCGATCAGCACCCACCCCGTTCAGGCCATGTGACCTAACAAAGTGCAGGATGTTTGAATGTTCCAGTACCTTCACTTAGCGAGGCATGGATGGGAGGGGAAACCAGCGGCACAAAGGTTTCCAGGTCGAAGCGGCCCGTCCTGGACTGGGCCTTGAGCAGCCAATAGCGCTTCTCCAAGTCGATGATGTCCGATTCCTCCACTGTGAAAGAGAGGCGTTATACTGACTGGTCAGCCGGACAATACTCCCCATCTCTGTTGCTGTGGCGATGTCAGACAATGCACTTCATTAGTTAATTTACAAGATGAATCGCATACTTCGTAGCAATTAGGCTGCAAATCGATGTAAAGTCTATGGATAATTTGGAATAAAAAAAAAAATTTAAAAAAACTTAAGCAAACGGCTGATACTACAGCACGGTACTTCACTGTAATGGCTGCCACCCATTACGAGACGGATGCCTTTTAAGATACTGGTGTTATATTACAAATAGCAGACAGACGCTTTGTGACGCCCAAGGCAGGAGTCGGCCTAAAAAGGGAGCATTACGCAGGTGAGCAAAACCCCCTGAGGCGGCTTCCTCTTTCGCCATGGTAATCCGTGACTTAGGTTGATGGGATTGAGTCTCGGTGTCCCGCCGTGCCTCCGGGGCCATGGAGCTGGGGCTGCATGGGGCGTGTAGGTAAACCCAGTGATAGCAGCCTTATTTTAGCTCTCGACGACAGGCCTCCGGGCACATTTCCGGCTAACAGCCAGCCCTGTCGTGGCTGGGGTTGCCACCACAACCCTGCACACCCTCTCACACCCCCACGATGCTTTGGGTGTTTCCGTAGCCGTGACAACCTGGCAGACCCACAGTGCCGCCGTTGGTCAAAGTAATTGGAGTCAAGGAGAACCTTGACTCTGCCGGCAAAGATCGGAGAGGAGCGGGTGAGCGCCGGCCGTGGTGGAGCCTTCGCGGAGATAGCCTGGCCATCCACGATTTACGGCGACATTTTAAGAGCCGCAGCAGGACGACGGCCGAATGATAACGAGACACGGGATTCATTACTGAGATGAGCGTGGCGCGACGGGGGCAGCCATACACCCCCCAGGTCACGAGGGTGTGTGTGGCTCCTTTAAGAGGCTGTGGGAATCCATCCACCATGGGTGACATTATTTTATGATTAAGGGTCACTGGCCACTAAAAAACAGACACAGGGCAGCCGGACGAACCAAAATGACACATATCCTTATTGAACGGAAGAGGAAAACAATGATTAGTTCAGCAATAATATGGATGGGGGGACATAAATACGGGCTCATCTCGTTTGGTATCATTCATGACCTGATCCTCATGTGGCGACTGCTAATCTATAAAACTCATTACCGCCCGTATGGATTTGCCCTGCAGCATCTCTCATCCTTCACCGCGCATCGGCCTCGGATTACCACTCCCAGTGCTGCCGGGGGAGGGGGGCATCTATTTTACACCCCCTCCATAAACGGAAAGCTTGACTTTTTAGGCGCGTGTAGACAAGCTGAAACGACGCGAACCCACCGCGAGGCGGCCGCGTCTATCTTATCAGACACCCTAATTAGCTCCAAGACGCATTCATGTCTCACACCTCGAGAGCGATACTCCGATGGTAGCGATGGCGGAGGTGCCACTGCCTGGATCTTAGCTCACGCTGGCTGACACATATATCGCTAAAGAATCATTTTCTCCCGGTCTCCGGGCACTGAGGAGTGATTCAGAAACACACATCTTTATGGCACATATTAACAAGAAACGCCCGATCACCTGATGTTTTATTTGTTTTGGCTTTGAAGGCACGGCGGCCTCCTTCACGACTCCCCGGGGGCACAGCAGCGTGGGCGCGCTTGGCGGTATGGCGCTACGTGGTGTATGACAGCAGAGCACGTCATGGGGACTGTCAGAGTGTGTGTGTCACCCCACACCCGAGTCCCCACGCCATGCAGGCAGAGATCTACATCCGGGAGCAAAGGGCAGGTCTTGGAAATGGAATCTCATCTTTGAAGCCCTCCTTCTAAGCCTCTGTCCGTCAGTCCACAGCTAACAGGTACGTACCCAGAGGTGCGATCCTTCCCAACTGGCAACAGAACCGCACCATATTACAGCACACCTCAAGCGTGTGGTGTGGGATGCAGCAGGCTCCATGCAGGTATCAGGGTGGCTCCCTGACTCCGCCGCAGCGACCCACCCCAGCCGCCCGTTGTCTTCCCTGGCTCCTCTGCGGTGTCCATGCAAGCGGTGCACACACTGCACACGCAAAGCAGGCACACACAGGCACTGCGCCTGCCTCACTAAGAAGATTACCTGCCTTCTCGGGCTTTTTTTACCCTCTGATTGGTCTGGGACAGAAAATCAGAAAAGATCTTTCAACCCCTGCCCCCCACCCCACCTTGTCCTGCACTGAGATTTCACCCAGTCCAACACTCACTGAAGCATCTACATAATGCTTCCAAGTTCCTTCAAATAGGTTCTGCGGCTGACGAATTATATATTACAATTAACCTCCAATGTACGGCTAGAACAGCAAAACACGGAGAAGGCGCGACAATGGTGAACGTGAAAGGCAGCCATTAACCGCGGACATTGAGGAGACAGCAGTTACGAGGCAGAGCAGCCAATATGCCAGAGGAGAATCTGATGGCACCACGAAGGAGGGGAGGAGACCTGTGGAGGTGAGCCCTCAAAGCTGAATGAACAAAACAAACGCTGGACCAGGGCAACACCCTCAACTACCTGGGGACAGGTGACATGTATGTTGGGATACCCTTTGCAAAACCTAATGGGACAAAAGCAGCTGAACGCAACGAGACAGAAGCATACAAAAGGTAGATGGGACAAAATCACTCGGATGGACACCTGTATCAGAGACCAACAGCAGCCTGTAGCACATGGCATTAAAAACAACGCAAACCCCGAGAAAACGATAAACAAAAAAGACACGTAAAACCACCAACCTGGTAACCAGAAACTGCAGGATTGGAAACCACGTGAACCACCAGTGTCAATGTTAAGTCACTGATGTTTACAGATCAACCATCGCTTTCCTGACAACCAGGGGGGGGAGGTGACTTACGGTGTGTGACGCCGGCCAGGGTCTGATAGAAGGTGGGCGTGTCGCTGTCGTCCGTCAGGGTGACGCAGACGCCGCCGGACAGCAGCCAGCGGGAGATGGTAAAAGCGTCCTTGTTTTGCAGCAGCCAGTTCTTAAACTTCTCATAATTGACCCTCTCCCCCTGCGCAGACACATGGAAACAAGGGAAACTAGAGCTTTCCTGCAACCCCAAACTGCGCCAAAACACGGCTCAGCCTTGAGGATGGGGCTTCCCAGCTATGCTTACAGGAGAGACCGGGATCTGTCTCCCTTATCGAGCGGGACAGTGTGAAGCACCAGCAAACGCGACAGCTACGGGGCCAACAGTGCAAAAAGGCGAGGGGTGGAGTATTGAACAAGTGGCACGGTGACTGCGCGTCAAAACCAGACGGGAATCGATAAGGAAGCTTGCGAGTGCAGCTCCTGGGAGAGGAGGAAGCCTGAGCCAGCAGCAGAGGGGCATTGCTGCATTCCCTTTATTCTAAAATAATAATAATAATAATAATAATAATAATAATAATAAATCCTGGGGGGCTTTAGGAATCCTGTCCCTGGCTCGCAATTAGAAAGTGGCCGTCCCTCAGATGTGCAGCTGGGAGGGGAGGATAGGCACAGAAACAGAAGGGCGTGAGCTCACCCTGCCGAACAAAGATCCGACTTAAACCTGCAGAGCTCCCGCTAATCCAGTTTGGGTGAATCCCTTAACAAATCTGCCCACTTGGACAAGTGAGGGTGATTCCATGGTTTAAAAAAAATCTGTAAAAAGTCAAATTATGTACATGTCTTTCGAATGAAGACAATAGAATCCACCCACATATATGGCAACAGAGGAGAGGTACAGCCTCTCATATCTTCTATTTCCAATCCGATCTTTGGGAACCCACAGTCTACCGGGAGCTGGGACTGTGGGTCGCCGAGGACCATATTAGTAAACACTGTTCTATGGAAAATGAAATGATCAGTTCGATTCAGTATTGTCCTTTAATATCCTTATGATACTATGCTGCAGGGTCTGCCCTGTGGGACAGAGAGTGTCATAACTGCAAACCAATTACATGGAGAGAAGAGACAGGCAGGTTGACCAATACTGATGACGGGCCACTGACCTCTGTGAAGCACTTCCTGAGAGAGGGCGGGACTTCCCCATCCACGGCTCGCAGCATAGCCTCCATGTCCTCCCGTGTGGCATAGCTGCCCGAGTCGCTGGCGAACAGACTAAATATATCTGCAACCCAGAGTACAGGGCAGTTAAATCAATGGATTGTGTTGCCGGGGGGCCAACTCCGAATTTATGAATCAGAGTGCTTATAATTGTCCTTTTGTTGTATTCAGCCATGTTCATGGGGTCACGAAGGGTCAGAAACAAATTAATAAAAATAAAAAAAGCCAGGAACATGAGAGAAACACTGGCGATCCCACTAAACGATGGCGGCGGTGGGGGGGGGGCACTCACATTTGGATTTCTCCTCATCGCGTCCCCTAGTCAACAGGACCAGTCCCACGATGAGGTTGTTGAAGTGTAACCCCTTGGAGGTGCCTCCAAATGAACTGTAGATCACCTAGAGGAAACAAGAGGGGATCGGTATAAATTTGGGGGGGGGGGGCTGGGGCACGCCATGGTGGGCAAAGAGTGTGGCAGCGCCAAGGTGCCGGCCTTAAAAAGAAGGGGCATTATTTAAAACAAGAAAGGCGAGTGTTTATTCAAATGTTACTGATAGAGAAGGGGAGGCTGTTTATCTCGGCACGAGTGCTTATAACCGCCTCGTGCTACGGACGAGGGAGCCAGGTGGCGCTTGGTTGAATCGCCTAATTGCCAGCCATCGGTGGCCCCCCCTTTCCCGCCTTCCACGCCTGTTCATGCCTGATAAGGGTTTTGTTTTCCCCGCCGACTCCGCTAACAGGGCCACTCCGCACCCCTGCCTTCTTAAATATGGCGCGGCGCCAGGATGTGGGTTTGAAAGGGAGAGGCTCCATCGTCCAGGGGTGTCGCGTGGGATGGGAAGGAGAGGACAGGAATGGGGAGACTGTATCTCGCATGCCGGAAGAGAGTGAGGTTTCCCATGTGACGAGGTGAGTTCCTCCACTCGCCTATCTAGGACCAGCGTAACCGAAACATGCCCCCCAGTGCTGAAATCTTGCTCGAACATTGTGGCATGTGTGCCGGCTCACGTGTGGCTGATCTCCTGTACGTGCCAACACCAGCGCAACCTGCCTGAAGGTCATCTGCAAAAAGCATTATCTGCGACTATCAATCCATGTGTCAAAAGCCTGTCAGAATGAAACATATGCTTTGAAGAATATGAACGATTTACTGCCTACGGTAGAGGCTCTCCGGTGGCCCCTGGGACCCCCTGCTGCCACCTGTCTCCTCAGGTCCTAGAAGAGGCCGGTCGAGTTACGTGCCGAACAGTAAAGGCGAGGCAGGAATGTATGGAATGGGCTGGATAGGATCCATGTCTCACGGAGCTCCCCTATCCTTCCCGTCTCTCCACAGCTTCAGAAATCACACAACTTCAATAGGTTTTTCACTCTATTTATTCCAGCGCTGTTAAACGCCCCGGGACCTCCCATCCTAGGGAGGGCGCAATATAAAAATAAACCAAGACTGATTTGAATGGAGGCAGGAAGCTGCAGGTTCCAGGGAAATAAAAGGGAGATGCACTTCAGTGTGAGAAGCGTGGTTTAGCTGCGTGAAATGCTATACTGCCCAGGGTAAAGGTAAAAATAACCAAATGACCCGAGTTACTTCCTAGTGTAAATCGCCAAGAACAGCAGCCTGCGGTTGGTATTGTAGTCTCACACTTCCGGGGTCGTGGGTTTGATTCAGATTCTGGAGTTTTGCATCTGCATTAGGCAAGTGGATCAGTCTAGCTGGGACAACTGAGAGGAACCAGCTGTGACGACCCATGGAGGGCAGGAGTGTCAGACTGCACAGTCACGCTCAAGATTAACGGCCAGGGGGCTGAGAGCGTGACAGTCTCTGACAGGGCATGCCGGTCTGTTCATCGCTGCCAGGGTTCACATGCTGAATGACAGACATTCAAAACCTGTGCGTGTGTGTGAGAGACACTCTAGCCATGTGATCAAGTGTGTGTTACAGTCCGTGCGTGTCAGAGTACGTCTGTATGCCAGCATGTTTCACACGTGCGTAAAGACAGGTACTTTGCACCTGACAAACACACAAGACCCGTGTGACTCCTTGCATCTACGTACACGTGACACGGCTGCGTGCCAAGCCTGGCACCCTCTGGCACCCACACGAGAGCGTCTTGCTCTGTCCACAACCCATATAGGCAGAGTACAGGCAGTGCCGGTGACCGCGGTGGATTCGTGGCTCCTCCTGTGCTGTCGCTACGGGAACCTCGGAACTCGGCGGAACCTTGGCTCGCACTCACAGAATGTCGCTGAAAACCAGCAGTAGAAAATAACACTCCACCCTCTGCTGCCCTTCTGCGTACCTTCTCTCCGCGGGGCCACGTGTCCTATGTACGCAGCACAAAGGGCGTTCTAACTCCAGTAGACACAGCGTTTCCCATTTTATTATGGTCTATTTTAGTGGCCGTCTGGACAAAGAACAGACAGGCGTTCACCTTGCGTTCCGAGACAGACTCATTGTGGGGGAAGGTGTGCTATGTATATATCTAAGTGTGTGGATGCACATTTACAGTGCAGGGCGATCAGATTTTCAGCTCTCTATTAGAGACTCTGCTCCTCTTCTTGTTGTTAGTAATCCTTGTGGCAAGGATTAAAATGTAAAGATCGTAAAATATAATAATAATAAAATATATTAAGTTTTTTTATAATTCCACCTAAGGCAGCCCATGCATATCAGCACCAGAATGCACACGTCAGACATTGGGTCAGGCGTGAGGTTCTGTCCAGAGAGCAACATGTGGAGAAAAAAAAAAAAGTTTTGTTTTAATGACTTCAATAGAAGCAACTTCAAAGCTACCTCTGTACAGCAAGCGAGAGGTGTCAAACAATCCGAGCAGAACAGCCAGGAAAGAAAGCGAAATGGACGCTAGCCCAGCTGCAGCAACCGAAACGAAAGGCTGCAACATTTCATTCTGGCTTATTCCTCCCTTGATATCCATATGCGGAATTTTCAGATCTAGCGACGAGCTACCGAGATCGAATGCTCACGGCAGACACGGCTGAAAGGCACTGCAGATGCCATGTGCACAGACCCTGTGCATCACTGAGGGACTCTAACCGGCACCGCTAATGAGGTCCGCCATTAGCTTTCAAAAGAAAATGCTACAGAATTCAGCTGCTAAATGAGGTCCAAATGTAGAAAGCCATGGAGCATGTCCGCTCCTTCTGACGAATTAAGCAGAGCTTGCGCACGCTGCTTGAATCCCGTATAAGTCTATGAACTTTAAACGTATCAGCCTTTGCAATCAGTGTCCCCTGGGTGCCATGGCGATAAAAAAATGAAATGAAAGCAGAAGTGCACGGACGAAGCACCGTGACCCGTTCCAGAAAGCCGTGCCTTTCCATGCACCGCGTGGTGGTACTCCTCATACCGAAAGGCCATCTTATACACTGTTTCATGAACTTCCATGAACTGGGTGGCGATCTGATGATCAGAATGACTTCGGCTTTTGCCCTATTTGGAACAGAAACATTTCAGCTGTGCGTGAATGGGATCCCTTCCTGAAGTCGTTCACCTTTGCCCTCTGTGCGGTTCAGTGGACCCACACCATGCCAGGTACCGAAACCACCAAGGGAACCGCCCGGCTCGGTCGCCGACCGCCCAGGGCCCTAGCTATCACACTCGGCTGCTGCCGCTCCCCGTGGGGTTCAGGGGCCGCAACCAGACCAGGGCGTTGCTCTGAGACGTGAAGCAGAGCTCCACCACCACCTGCTCACGCCTGAGATTGAATCAGCCGGACGCAGATGTCAGTTTGGACACCACACCCCCCCCCCCCCCCCCCCCGAACCGAGGTCACCCTGAGCAGACGTCTCCCTCAGAACACATCCACACCAGCAGCCATCAATCGGCCCATCCATGAGTGATCGGCCGTCTGTGGGCTCCATCAACGGACCTCCTGGCAGCATCGCTGGGGCCTCGTCATCTAACAGAACAGGCAACAGAGCCTGCTGCCCTTTTAATACACTGAGCATGAGCGTATAAAAGCGGACCACCAATCAAGATGGGACATCAAGCACATAAAGCCTGAACCACAACTACACACATGCATGTCTGCTCCATCCCTTATAACACCAACTGAAACACGTCCTTCATTCTCAGTCACCTGCTCTCTGAAATAATCCCTGCAATAACAAAGCCTCTTTGTCACTCCTTCTTTGGCTCTTTTTGTTTCCATTTTTAATCAGCTATTTTTCATACATTTTCCCTGTTTTTATTCCTGATTTTACTAGAGGGAGTGCTGGCCAGCTCTCCTCACAATCCCTATCATTGTCCACACTCCATTTCCAAGCTGTAGCATTTCCAAAAGAAAAATCCCACGCGAACAAACACATGCATGCATCCATCTCCTGAAGGTCATGAATACAGAACGAAGACAAAAAATATTAAAACGATCCTTCTGTTTAAGGCAAACGCTTATGTGTCAGAAGTCATCAGCGATGTTATCTCGAAGACGACTGGAACGATTCCAGTTCACCATTCGCAATGTGAGTAAACTCTTACATCTGCGGTTCTGGCGGTTGGTATCTTCACAGGAATACTAACTAACTGTTACAATGACATGCATATATTTATGCAACCGTAAATGCAAGACCAAGTGGCCCCCTGGGAGGCCGTGAGCCATGGGCTCTACAGCACCACCCAAACAACTCTGAGGTGCACACTGGACTCGCTAGAAAAGGAACCACCCCACTCAGCCCATGTGCTCAGCACCGGCTCACATGACTTAGGCCCTGAGGTATTTCCCAGCCTTCCTGCAAGATCACCGCGGCGCTTAGGAAGACAGGCGCAGGAGACAGGAATTTTGTGGATTTCATGAGAGTGAATGGGGTTTCTTAGTGAGGCTATTACCCTCCCCCCGTGCAAAAAAAACAAAAAAAAACAAAAAACAGATTCTGAGAGGCAGTTCATTTATAGGTTTTGAGTTCCTGTTTGTTACACACTTCACTGCTGCACCTGGTTTCCCCACTGGCTGAGGAGGTCACATGCTCCTACATGAACGGGCACATTCTTGGTGCTCCGCTCGAGCCAGAAGGGAATGGGAAGGGCGCTGCGGACAGCGAGGAATTCTGGAGATCCCGTGGGCACGGCCCTTGTTGTGAAACCCGACTCACCTCTGCGACTTTGGGTGGGACCCCATCTCCAAGCACCTCCTTGTAGAAACATTGCTGGTTCATATAGCAGGAGAGGCCGCTAGTTCTCTTGAAGGCATCCTTCAGCCGCTTCAGCTCTACGTCGGTGACTGTGGGCGACAGAGGGGCCACGGTTAGTCACAGGATGCAGGGAAGCAGCGCTCAAAAGGTAATTAATTGTAGTGCTAGTAGGGGGCATATCGGTTAAATACATCAGAAATTCACCTGTTGTAATCCTCAGTGGTGCACAGCAAAAAAATAAAACATTAAGCTATACAGATACACACTAAATTATAAAAGTATAAACTGTGCAAGTATCTCGAACAGTGCTTGCTAAGCAACTTAAAAATATCTGAACAGAAGTGTTCTGTGTTGCATAATCAACTCAGAGAGTGCTGCCCCCATCAGCACACCCTGCTCCTCCTCACCGACCTGATCTGAACCCCGCTACATCCCTTGTGTTACTGTAACCGGAACCCTGAATCTGGCAGCAGCTACACGCCCCGTTGACTCCGCCTCTTAACAACAGATTGTCCATCAACAGTGACCAGGGTTGCTTTTAATGGACCAGGATGAAGGAGCGTTACAGGGTCAAAAAGCAGTCGACAATGGATCCAGGGCAAGCCGGAAACGGGAAGAGGAGACGCCATCAACTGCTATCAAAGGACAAAGCCCTGGTCCCTCTGAGACAAGATCCAGCAAGCAGCCATCATACTGTTTCTGCTGGATGAGGTGCACATCCAGAAATCATGACGCAAGGGACTTGAAGAAGGCTTAATAGATCCTTCCTCGTTGGTAAAACCTGGAGGGCTTCCCGTATCTAAACATTCAAAGTGCCTCACCTTTGTGTGCGACCATTATACAACAGACCGTAGATGATAAGCTATCAGTGCAGTGTTCTCTGTACAGCTGGGTATTATTATGGAGTGAAAGTCAACACATGCAGCGAAAGGTTCGTGCCATTAAAGTGAGCCTCCAAAGCTGGGGAAGAGACACAGACAGACGCTGCCGCACCTGTACTTCTGCTCTCGGCCATCTTGGCCCAATGTTGGCCAGCGGTGGAGCATTTCATCATTAGCCAGAAGATCATACACACGGAAGAGTGAGAACTGAACCAGAGAAGCGGAACAGCCAAGTGTCTCTCAGAACCATCACCACTTCAGCTTACTCTTTACCACAAAGACCACCAGCGCCTTCTGACAGCGCTGACAGTCAAGCACTCAAAAGTACTGCAAGACAGACGCACAAAGTGGGCCTTTGTAGACTATTTATGGCAGTGAGGGGATGAGGAGCAGATGCAAATATGTACACTGGCACACAGGTCACACCGGCACTGCGTGTTTTTGGAGACGGGGCGAGGCGCTCCAGTCTGGCCGGAGGAGACAGAACCTGCACTGCCAGCACGTCAGCCAGCCTGCAGGAAGAGGCTGCGGCTTTACGTGAGAAAGTGACAGGCAGCCTGGCGGGGGTGGGGGGGGGGCTTTCCTCAGGCGTAGAGGTAATGCAGAGGAAACTCAGGCACACGTACGACATCATATGCCGTCTCTGAGCACTGTGGGGCCAGGAAGACAAGCGAGGAAGCCGCTTATGGAGAACCGGGCCGTCAGGCTGCAATGAGCCAATCATTTCCCAGAGGAAGGGGCTCTGGAATTCAGGGCAGCAAATCACGGCACGCCGGTCACAGAGGGCACGCCCCTGCCCAAAAAGCCAATGGTAACTCAATAACGGGGCAGCAGCCCCCACTGGACGAGCAATCCCATAGCCCTCGCTGCGATACAGGGGGGGGGACACGGGAGCCTCCAGATGCAACGGCACCCCCAGGCACCAGGGGGCGATCTGGCAGGTTGGATTTACATTTTAAAGGAGAGGCATGTGGAACAGCAGGTCTGTGCTGGGGCACTCAGATTGGATAGATCAAAAAACCTTCCCAGGATGCCATCGAAATTACGGCACAGGAAGCATTTCAGCAGCTAATGGGCAGAACTAAAATAAAACCCAAATGCATAAAGGCTAAAGTGCTAATTAATTAAAGAAGAGATGGACTGGAGCTCCACCCACTGACCTTCTGAATGACATCCTATCATTCAAACACAAGTACAGCCAGTAATGAATGAAAACAATCCGTGACAAGTAAGGTTGCTAATTCAAAACTGCAACACAGGAACCGTAAGTCAAGTTGCGTATTAACCTAAAAAAAAAAATTTACACGTCTGTCACCTGTATACAGTGTGTAAATGATAATCATATAATTATGATTATTGTTTAATTATAGTCACTTTCAGCGCTCATGTACAAAAGGTGATCGTTTGTTAAATTGCATATTCACAGACTGTAGGGTATGGAAGACCATCTAAAAATTAGGTCTTCACTGGCATGCTTGAAATAGGACAATAGGACCGTAAACTGCCCACTGAAACGACCACATGCAAATGTATGCAAAGGTGTGAGCCAAGGGGATGGAAATACTAACAAATGATTTAAATAATCCTAAAAACCTCTACAGTACAGGTGTCACATTTTAATGGGGGGGTGGGGGGCAAAGGGAAACCGCGATGGCGGGGAAAGCATGTCAGGTGGGGTTCTCACGCCGCTTCCTGAATTTTATTCCCTTTCCTTTCTGTCCTCTAAGACAGTCACCGCGGTGCCACTATCCATCGAACACTGGACAGTGGCCAAGGTGCAGCCATGTCATCAGCTGGAGAGGCTGCTATCCTAATGTGAAGTGGGGGCCACTCCTGTGTTCACAGGCTGGTTAACAACTTAGTGACACGGAAAAGTAATGCGGCCCCACACCATAGGGATTGTGAGCTAACATTACTGAATAGTGAATGTGATTAATCGTCATTGCTGACACACCACAGCACACTGTGTATAACAAAGAAATTTGTCCTCTGCATTTAACCTACGTGACATCGTTACATAGCAGTGGGCAGCTAAGTCAGTGCCCAGGGGGCAGTGCTTGGGGGCGGTAACTTGCTCCGGGTATCTCGCTGGCACCTTCAGAAATTCAAACCAACAACCTTTCAATCAGAAGTGTGCTTCCCTACCCATTAGGCCACCACTGCCCTATTAGGCAGAACCCTGGCCTGAACACCACACCAACACACAGAATCCAATAAACATGGATTTAAGGACTGAACTCGTATCCTTGACGTTAACACCATTGTTTCCGAGCAAATCTCGCCACAGGACCCTTCTGAACACTAATCTGGAGTCAGCATAAGCCGTCATCCGGTTACCGTGACTCTTCCAGTCTACGCGATTCCATTCCGGTCTGACACGTGTTCACAACCACGATAGAAACTCAAAAGCTGATCTCAATGGAACTAAAAGCAGAAGTGAAAAGTGTCAAAGGCGACATTTGCCACCATATATACTAACATGTTTGTTGCCATGACAGCTTACAGCTGATGATGTTCAAAAATGATCTGAGATCTGTCTCGCAAGGGCCTAACAGCAGAGCCAAACTGATGAAAGAACAAAAGACGAAAGACAATGCCTCTCACATAGCGTCGACCCTACTCGCACTGTGACAGAGTGATGTAATATATTTATATTCCAATACGGCAGGAAACAATGACGGAGAATGTGCCACAACCCCACACAATGGGCCCGATTCTGCCGGTGTGCTGGGGTCTCGCGTCCAGTGTTCTACCTCCAAACACACAACAGTCTGAGACCGGCCACAATCCGAAAATGGCCCAGGACACAAAAGGGCAGGGGGCCAGGTACTCAACACCTGTAACTAGGCTTCAAAGCTTCAAAAGCGGGGGCAGCTCACGCCACTGAGATGTATCGTAAAGGAAAAGGAATTCAACAGGAGAGAGATTTATGACGCATGTTCACTAATTTAGCAAATGCTATTATCCACAGTGAAAGACAACTGAGAAGGCAGAATTAGACAGTCGCTGGAGCAACTAGGGGTTAAGGGTCTTGTTCAACGGCCCAGTGGTGAAATCATGCTGTGGACCAAGGGACTGAAGAGGTAACCTTCCAATCACAGCGTCCTCACATACCGTCCCACAACAAGGATGCAAAGCAAACACACAGAACGCAGACGTCACTCCTGTTGAGCACAGTCAGTCTTTGTTCAAAGTCTTCTGTCAAGAATGCATAAACGTGCTGACGGAAGGGGGGGGGGGGGGTGTAATAAAAACCACCCCAACTCAATGTGTCATTTTTTTTGACAACTGCGACACGACGATGCAAAAAAGAAGCTCCCCACTTCCCACCTAGAACGTTTCCTGGAATTAATTTTTCCTAGAGGATAAAATAAACAATCATATCAGATGCAAAGCGAGAGCAGAACAGGCCGAGTCATCAGGGGAAGGATGACAGATAAGAGCTGCTGACGCCGCAGGGCTCTCAGCTCAACACCCAGGACGTGACTCCTGACTCGCCATGTGGCCGCCCTCATGGTGGAAATTCAAAATTCCAAAGAAAACCGTCACAAATGGGAGTGTAAATAAAAACAAACTAAAAGCCATGCAATGGCCTCAGTAATGCATGCGTTCTTTCTCTCTATCCACTGGCAGTGCACACCAGGCCCGGCCCATTCCACATTTGGGGGTCCATGCCCTTCTGCTCCTGGAAGAGATTTACTTTTTATTTAACAACATAAAACTGAGATAGCAGGATCAGTCAGTACCTGGAGTAACTGAGGGGTTGAGGGCCTTATCCAGAGGCGCGAGGATAACATCACTCTGACAAGCCTGGGATTTGAACTGGCCACCTTCCGATCAGAGGCACAGCATACTAACCTACTGAGCCACTTACCATCCCCATTCCCACACTCCCTACATTTTTCTACTTCAGAAACAAAATGAAAGCAATTAACCAACAAGGAAAGACCAAAAGAAAAAAAAACACACACACACACACAAAAACCCATTCATTTTGGTATGATAATCAAGACTGTACCCAACCACCAGGGAAAGACAGGAGCCGTAACATGAAACGCTGTTTACGTAAAGGTGACGGAGAGGGGTTTCCCCTGACCAAGAAAACGTTTGAGCTGTGTTTCGTCCAGCCAATCCATGTCAAACTCGGTGATTAAAGATGACCTTTACAGTCACCCTCACCCTTCAGGGAGATCCCCCTCCATCTTATTTGCATAATATTTTTCTTTTTCTGTTGCCTAGTTATTTGACATGTTTCTGATTAAATAACCCTTTGATGGTGAAAGAGAAAGAAGACTAAATTTAAACACATAATACATACAACGATACTATACAGATTCAGAACTTTTCATTTCACTCCTACCTTTACTTGACAGAAGAATAATCAACAAACACGTTAACGCGGAACAAACACCGAGTCTTTACATATACATACATACATATATATACATATATACACATACATATGTGTGTGTGTGTGTGTGTGTGCATGGGACACATTGATCAAATCCAAGGATATATTCATAAATTTCGAATTTCATATTACACTGTGGGGCAGCATGGTGGTGCAGTGGTTAGCACTGTTGCATCACACCTCTGGGACCCAGGTTTGAATCTCCACCTGTGTGTGGAATTTGCAGGTTCTCCCCATGTCGTCGTGGGGTTTCCTCCGGGTACTCCGGTTTCCCCCCACAGTCCAAAAACATGCTGAGGCTAATTGGACTTGCTAAATTGCCCGAAGGTGTGCATGTGAGAGTGAATAGTGTGTGAGTGTGCCCTGCGATGGGCTGGCCCCCCATCCTGGGTTGTTCCCTGCCTCGTGCCCATTGCTTCCGGGATAGGTTCCGGACCCCCCCACGACCCAGTAGGATAAGCGGTTTGGAAAATGGATGGATGGATATTAGACTGTCAAGATCTGGTTTGAAACTTGAGATCAGCGGGTGATAAAGGCTTTGGCCGATTCCTCCCAGTTGAAAAGTAACAGCAAAATCATATTTTGTATCTAGATGTTAAACCGAAAAGAAAAACATATCGGCAAAAAAAAACAGTTGACCGTCGTCACAGTCTCCGCATGACCCTGGTGCAGTGACAGAGATCATTAAGCGACAGCTAAAAAAAGGAAAATAGGTAACCATATTCGCCATTTAGGAGGCTTGCGATGGGCAATAATTAAACCTTATGAATGAAGCGTAATTAGTTTCTTTACACGAAGCGCCTGTTTGAAATACGTGACACGTTTGGGGCTTTTAATAGTTATACATTTAATGAGACGGCGATCAACACTGTCACAAACCGCTCACCATTCCATTTTTGACATTTTACTTGTCATCTTATAAATCGTACGTAAGAAAGCCATCCCAATTCCAGGTGAAACCAGACTCTAGGCGCACAGTCACTGCTGGTAGGAGAAATCAAATGTCATCCTCAGCTCGCATTTTCATGAAAAACTGACCGATCGTGGGCGAGTATCGGAATCTATGGATATCTAACCTCTGAGTGTCCCAGTTCCTCAGCATACAGCTCCATACTTAAACATGCTGCATAAATCTCCTGGGCGTCGGTCCATAAGGATAAACTAGTTAACATATAGGGATCGGAGGAAAGTGACCCTCGAGTCTGATACATGAAAACAGATCTCAAATAAAAAATTACTTGGGTAAGTTATCTGTATAGCTCACCAATAAATACAACCCATAAAACCATAATGACAGCTTTGCACTTGCATTGCTAGCCAGAAGGATGCGTCGCATTTAGCGTTAAACAGAGACGGACAAGGCCACGGCAAATATTACAAACACGCTTGTAAACATAATCGTGGGAAGGCTGTGACACTGACAGCAGGCTGACCGGCAAGCCAGCCCCACCTTCGCCGTCCCCAAGTATGCGGTGCGCCGACACTTAGGAGTTTGTTAGCCGGCGGCTGCTTTAGCCCAGCTAGCAGCTGCGATGGCTTTAAGCGCAAACTAAGGCGGCCGACTTGACGCTCACCTCTCTTGACGGCCTCGTCGTACGAGAGAAAGCCTATCCTCGACTCCTTGGCACCCATGTTGCCCTCATTTCACAGCAATAAAAATGTTGAATGTAAGAGGGCTGCCTGTTGCCTTTTTCCGTTTATTGTGCGCCCGTTCCCAGCCCCCCCCTGTGGCCTCAGTGTTTTCGCTGAGTGACGCTTCTCGTCGCCGACGCCTCCATGCTTAGTCACATGACCAGAGTCCCGGCAGGTCACCTGACGAGGTAGGAAAAGGAAACAATACCGCGAGGGCGCGCATGCTTCTGAAAGATGTGGCGGCGCTTTGAAGTTCAGTCGGGTGACTTTTTTTTCTCCATAGCCTTCTTTTATTAGCACAGGAAGTTATGCAAACCTCTTGCATAACGATATAATACAACTTTCACTTAAATGTTCAATTAAAAATACCAGTTCGTCTATAGTGCCTTGCGTAATTTTTTGTTGTCTTACCAAAGAATAGTTAATCCCTAATTATCAATGACTTCTTGAATCAAGCTTCGTGCATACGTGAATGCCATTTCATGGGAAAACAAATAATTTTGCACTATTTTAGCACGTATTTTTTAGTATTTATTTGTTAGTAAGTGAAGCTTTATCAAACACGGGTTTACTTAACTGTCTCGTGTAAGTATTAAATCACAATGGGCTGCTATAAAAAGCTGGAGTCGTTAGCGTCCCCTAGAGGTCATTAAATGAATTACCACCATCAAAACATTGCGAAGCTAAAACAGTGCATGTCCACATTGCAAGGAAAGTTAAAAGGATGACTACAGTAACTCAGTGACTAGTACAATTGCATAATACCTTGAGGGTTGGGTGCTCAAATACCACCTCTTCTTCGCGTGTGAGGCAATATTCCTCGGAAAGACCATGCATCTTATCAGGGACCTATTAATTGTTGTATCAGAACTTTAGCTGGAGTATGCAACTAAATTGACTCTAATAGTTTAGTGTCTAGGTTTGTAGAGGGCACGTATCTCCTGTTTTAAATGTAATGTAAAGCTAACCTTGCATATTACTTCATATGAGTTTAAACACTGCATCATGTTATCCGAAAGAATCCCAAATTAGTTGACACACTGACATTAATGTACTTAAAATTTCATATCTATCTATGTACCTATCTATCCATCTGTCTGTCTGTCTATTCATCCATCCATCAGGGGCATTTGTCAAATCCGTTTGAATAATTCGAATTTATATATTTTATATTAAACTGCCGTTAGATCCGCAAACATATTAGTGCGTCAAAAAAGTGCAACAAGGAAATTTAAGTTCTTTAGTAGCATAAATGCTGCCCTGATGTGGAATAAGCGGAAGTTGTCTTTTGTTTTGGGAAGTGACGCAACAGACATCGTTTTACGACAGAAGCTGCAGAGCGCCGGTGTTTCCCGGTAACCGGCTCCTGACAACTGTTGCTGTGGTTTCAAGAACGTCACACGTTTTCTGATGTTATTATGGGCTTCGGTTTCAGTCGGTTGAAATCCCTGGAAGGTTACTGAAATGGGACTGGAAGTTTTATTGTATGTGCCTAATTTAATTGGTAAGGTAAAAATGCCTGCGTAATCTTTAGATGTACTTTTATGTGTGTTTTGCTTATTATCGTGATAGTCAACGTCTCATTAAAATCTCATTATTTTCAGGTTATGTCCGGGTCCTTTTAGTCCTTGCAGCATGGGCTGGTTTCAACAACCCGGAGATTTTTGTGCCGTGCTATGGCATTTCTGTCGTATTGGACGGTAATGAAATACGTTGTGAATGTATTGCATAGCTGACTCGAAAAGAGAGAAACTGTTGGTCGCTAAAAAAGAAGCGCTAGTTGTTTAATCCGAAGTTCTGCTGGTTACATTTGTAACTGTACCTGGGCGTTCATCGGAAGCTCAGCCTAGCCGCACTTTGGCTTATTCGACTCCTCGCTTTGAATAACAGCGTCTGCTACATTAATGTAGTTTAAAATCTTCAGCGATGTTCCTTGCTAACAATAGTTTCAGTCCAAATACAGCCAGGCACAATTTGGATATACTATAGATACTGGTGGCGCAGGATATTATATATATATTATATAAATATAAAGCCGATTTGTATGTAATGGTTTCCTTTCGTTGGATGTGGAAGAGCCTGCTGACGCTCTGCGATTTGCTGACGCTGTTTCCGCCTGTTGCAGGGGTCGATGGTTTTGTGGCGCGCCGCCTCCAGCAGACCTCCGAACTGGGAGCATGGCTGGATGTAGTCATTGACAACACTGGACGGGGGATGTTATGGAGCATGCTGTTTCAGGCAAGCACGCCGTATTACTCGTTGCTTGTCATTGCAGTACATGTAGGGAATTATCTGGCGTCCTGTTTTCTTCCAAATTATAATTTGGTAACATTGCATCGAATTATTTAAAAATGGGATACCTGTATATAACAAACTAAAACGTGTACGTTTATTATGGTGATGTATTTTTGTCTTATAAGTGAAAGATTCTCTTTTCTATACAGAAGAAACGATGAGCCATGGTTTTAGTGCACAGGTACGTCATACCTCTCTTTCTCTCTCCCTCTTCTCCCCCCCCCCCAGTGGGGTTGGCTGGTGCCCTCATTGGAGTGGAATGTGTTCGTGTGTAATCACAGAGTCCGTGGTGCCGAGTGGAAATGCTCCTTCTCTGACAGTCCTCGCTGGGTCCAGGCTGTCATGGCCAACAGTGAGAGAACTCTTTCCCTGACTCGCAGTGCTTGTGCAGTCACTTGGCCACTCAAAATTAAGCATTATTTCACAGTGTGGTACACTGATATTATTGCAGTGTTTCTGAAATGCAGCCATATTTCAAAGGCTTCACTGTGATCATTTCCATCTCCCCAAACACCCTTTTCTTTTGTGCAGGTTTTAAAAGTCCTCTCGGAGTCCTGGCGATCAGTGGTCTACACATTCTGCCTGTGTGGCTGTATGGTCTCCAGATGGGCATCCTTACCCAGATCCTCCACCTGCCAGCCTGGCTACAAACTCTGGGAACCCTCTTACTCTCCATGGGCCGGCTGCTGTGCCTTTCTGTGGAGGTAGGTGGATACATGGAGTGGAGCACGACTGTTGGCTATGGAGATAAATTGGTAGTTCAGCAAATAATCAAATTTTCAGGTTCTATAATTCAAAGATGAGTATTTATGCTGAAATACACAGTAGGAGTGCCAGTTTGTACTTGAGCATCTGGGGGCTTCCACCTGCTCCATCGTGGAATCCAATAACCTCCTAGTCATCTCTTTCAGATATGGTGCATCTGGACTCATGTCAGGTTCCTCACCAGAAATGAGACGCTGCTAAAAAAGGTGGAGTGAGAGGAGCAAGATTATTATAACCGAACCTACATCCTACTAGTAAAGGATCCAGTAGGACATAATTGCACTTGGCCTGTCAGAGCTTCGCTTCCAGGACCGGAATGCTTAGAGAAGCAATCTGCCTGCTAGTATGTTATTTATACAATGTGTTCCTTTTAAGCCGGCCACAAAGGAAGGTTTGATTCTGTTGAGAACATGAAAAAGTGGCATGTACCCACGCGTAAGCTGCTTTGCATTGTTCATAGACGTTTTATAATAATTTTAGTGCTTTTGAAGGTAACTCCAAAATAGGAATAAAACATACCTAAAATATTGCCTCGGGTTAGTATGTCTCTTAATGTAATTCATGAGTACATTATTCATGATGGGCGGTGTGGTGGCGCAGTGGTTAGTGCTGCTGCCTCACTGGGGGCTCCACGGTCGGAAAGCGTGCAGGGTTGGTCGATTTGGCGTTTAAATTGGCTCTGTAGTTTTGTGTGTGCGTACACCCTGCGGTGTTGGCGACTGCCCGGGGTTGGTTCCTGCCTTCACCCATCGTTCCCGGGATTTGCTCCGGGCCACCCCCACCACCCCAGTTGGGATTCAGCAGTTTCATAAAATGGATGGATTATTCATGACTTTTCACGGTGTGAGTTTGCATGCTCTCTCCGTGTAGCACGGATTTCCCACTGCAATCTAAAGTACTGCAGTTAGACCAGCTCGTGTCACTCGGTTGCCCCTAGCATGTATGTGTGTGCCCCTGGGATGGACTGGCATAACATCTAGGGTGTATGCTTGCCTAGGGCTGTCTGGGATAGGCTCCAGACGCCCCCGCAATGCTGACCAGTGTAAGCAGCTGCAATATGCAGTAATAGATGGATTTTTTTTTCCGCTTGGCATGCGGCTCATTATACTAGAAGCGAAAAAATTAAATGTGTACAGTACAAGGAAGTAAATCTGCAAGAAGAGAATTCTGTGCCAAAGAGAATTGTCCTATCCTTTTCTGGGAAACTGGCATATCACATTGTCAGTTTCTTGTCCCAACTGGAAAAGAAACTAATGGAAGAAGTATTTTTAACAATAAACGAGCCTGGGATGTGACATTGGCTTATTAAGTTATACTAGAGACTATCACGTCTATATCTTTGATCTAAGGATGTTCTGAAGGGCAATAGATGAAAATCCATTTCCTGTTCATTTTAGGGGTGCATACTGGGCACGATTTACAGAGCTTAAGTGTGAACCTAGAGAAAGTCAATCCCCCACTTTCATCTGAAATGACAGCAGGCAAAAAAGAAACAAAGTACAAAACTGCATCAACACTATAATTTAGCAGTTTTCTTTTTCCTTTAAGCAGTAGTTACAGAAATTCACAATGTTGGATACAAATGTTTAATGTGATTTGATGGTTACATAATGTTGCCGACTATTGTACAGTCAATTTTGTTGCAATTTGTACTTTATTTGTACACAAAAAAAGAACCAAATATTCAGTTTAAAAGGTAGCAAGTTCTATCTATACACAAGCTTGCTGTGGCACTACAGACCGGGTTCTCGGTGCGGACTCGGGTGTGTTTGACGGTTCCTAATGATCTGTACTGGTTCCTTCATCTTTTCAGCTGAAGCACGAAAAGCCTAAAATCTCAATGCTAGACGGTCGATGAAAAATAGAAAAATAGTAGTAGCATCATGAAATCAAATTAGTATTTAAGCACTTTTTTTTTCTCCCATTCACATAATATATAAGCAGGATAACTTTTAAAATGACTTGTCAGGATACTTAAACCCCCCCGTGAGCTTGACAGTGCAGCCGCAAACAAAAAGGAGCGAGGCTGAAGACTCAAAAAACAAACAAACAAAAAAAAAAAAAAAAAAAAGAGTATCAGTAAACAACAAAGGCTGCATTACTGGAACCTGCCCTTCCAAAGAGCCAGTAGGTTTCTGTGATGGGGACCTGCACATTCACACGCCCAGTTTGCTCTCCCGGGAGCTAAAGGTGTGGTGCCTTTAATTGCATCCTAAGCCTGCCTGAGCCCCACCCCACAGTAATAACAGGCCAGCTACACACTCAGTGGCTCATTCGCTCAAGCCACAGCATCCCTCCATGGCCCCCCGCCGAGTTAGATGGTCTGAACACCGAACAACCATCCATGACGTAGGTCGAGAGGCCACGGATCTCAATTCCCCCCCCCCCAATTTCGAGAGGCACATTTAGGAATTCCCTCTACATTTTCCCTTGTTCTTCCATGTTATGGAGAGAACCAGGGCCGTTAGCTCTTCACTGCTGGGTTCTACTCTTGCATTTAATCTTCGAAACTCACCAATACGATTTCCTCGTATACATACCACACGTACGCTCACACAGATCATACATCTAGGGGCGACAACTTTGACCTTGAAACTGACCACCTGTTTGGGCACAACACCTACACTGCACAACGTCAGCTGCACTTCGAATAAAATACACCAAACTGCCTATAAAATAGGAACAAAAGGACAAGACTCTCACTGAACCCCTGTATCAGGCTGAGAGAGTGTCAATGAATTAGACTCGTGCAGGGCCATTTCATACAGCCTGACCTCCACCACACTTCGATGTGTTTCACACACCTGACAGAGGAGTGATTGCTTACACATGACTATGCAATGTCCTGCTATCTTGCCCCCCCCCCTCCCCCCATGTCACCCTATTGCTTTTACCTATCCAATTTGAATGACGCAGCAGTAACAGAAGCACGCACACACACACACGCACACACACAGAAATATACTCCATCCACATTTTAGCTAAGTACAACATTTAAAGAATACCACTTCAGGAGAAGACACACCCTTAATTTAACATTCACTGAGACCCAACCGAAGTAACGTTACTCGCACTGTAATAAATAGCTCATGTAAAAATGCTGCAACGCAATACGTAATTGCAGAGGTTTTATGCGGCACCTTCTTTCCAAGAAATACTGCCTCTGTGAACCTTCGAAGTTTGCTACCGCTAAACGAGTGAATGAGGTGAAAGAACGTGGCCAAGATGGCGACCAAACATGACGACAAAAGAAAAATCAGCAAGACCACTGCAGTGTGGCGTGCAGTAATCATCGGGAACCTGACAACGTAAGATTGCGGGAGGGGAAGAAATGAAAGCGGTGGGTGCTCACGTATAAAATTTCCGACGCAAGTTCCATCTGACAGTCGAATAAACGGAAATGTACCTTCGTGCTTCAATCGCAGGGGTTTTACCCACTGACCCTGCCAGCCCCTCATTCCGTATGGAGAAAAACAACATGACAACTAGAGCGAGGACCACAGGGATACGTCCTACCCTTCTCTTGCAATGTTCCTAACACGGATGTTATTGGTCCTCGGCCAGTCACCTCGTGCAGGTCGAGCAGCCAGCAACGGCACCTGCCGTGCGCGGTAGCCCTGGGCTACCTGGGAGGGACTGGGCTCTCTTTTGGAACCTGCCTGCCTGCAGTTGTGCGGTTCAGATGATCAGAGAATACCGGACAGAACCAGAGCACCAAGTCCGTGTGTCTCTAAGGCCTCGGGCCTGGATGGCAGCCAAAAAAAACGGGCCTATAATTACACTCGCAAAAAGACGACCGGTGACAAAATCTCAAGTCCGTAACAAGCATCAGGATTAACAGCTAACCTCAGTGCGCTGAAGCCTGGACACGCCTGACCTGCTTAGGCTATGAAAAGACAATAGGCTGTTCCAGTAGAAGGGAGGAGGGAGTAATCTGTAGCAAAAGAGGGAATTTATTATGCCAAATAATCATATAGAATGTTCCAAATTTGGAAACAAGTTCAGCGCCTCGCCATTCATGAGCCCGCCCTCGCAGGAACTCTATACCAGAGAAATCAAGTGTGTATCTGTAAGCGGATCTAGGTAACCCCAGAACCCCAGTCAGCGACACTGGCCGGGCCCTCCACGTATTACAGTGAGGGTGACCTGCTCAAATACATACTTTCAAACCAGGCCAGATGGGTAAGCAGGCACTACAAAAAAAAAAAAAAAAAAAAAACAAACACAGGACGACACAAGCTGGCTCCGCCCCCAGGAAGGACATATGGACACACACTAATGCAATGGACAGAGCTCTTGACCCAATCAAACTTTAAGCCAACGAAGCCAAATGGAGAATGGGGGTGAACCACACCATTCCAAGGACATACCCTCATAGAACATTCCTAATACTGTTAGCAGTGCACCACATCACACTTGTATCTGAAGATATTTGGGGTGTGACCGTTCTCTATCGGAAAGACGTCTGCTGTAAGGTTTTTCTCCATGTTCAGTTCAAATGATGAACTCCTGACCATTGAAGAGGTAAGAAATTGGTCCGATTTACTTGCCGCTTTCTATTGGTCTGATTGAATAATTTTTTATTACTTTAAGGACAAGGGAAGTCCTTTAAAGAAGTAGTTTACTGCAGAATCTAGGGTGGTTTAAGAAAATGTATTACAGTTCTTCAAAAGCATGCATTTTGTGTACTACAATGCGAAACTCACATGGCTTTGTGAGCGTGTGCACGTTTTGTCCGCTGGAACAGAGGGATCAGCGAGTGTAGGACACTCACAAGCTCCACCCAGCCGCCTACTTCCTGTGGCCAGAGAGCTCAACCAGGCCTGGGAGAGGGGCTACAACCAATCCACTGTAAATAACTCATTCCATTGTAAGCGAGAGATGGCGTAGGGTGGGGGGCACAGTGAATTCCTGTGGCAAATGAAAACTACTGTTGTGGAGAAAAAAAAATTAAATCCCACAGAGGTTATCATACATTTCTGAGAACTGAAGGACTTTGTGGAGCTCGGACGCGGTTCTGGAGCTGGGCTCCCGTAAAGCTGCACGCAGCGGCGTGTCCGGGCAGAGGGGGACAGCAACGGTCCGGACAATGGCGAGATGCTCGGCTCCTTGGTGTGTCTCTTCGGTCCCCAGTTTGTGTGCCTAGGTGGCTGGGGTGGGGGGCTGGGGGCTGGGGTCTGGGCAGAAGCAGCTGCTGGTGAGGGTGAGGTGCCAGGTCCAGGTCTTTACTACACAGCCCAGGGCACCCCTTCCAAACCTGCTGTCCTTCGGCAGTTCCAACCCTAGGTGGCGCTGTGGGCAGTCTAATCCCTGGTTCGGGTCCATCTTTATATCCACGTACACAGATCTGTGTACCAGGTGTTGAGTGCGTGTATGTGTGTGTGTGTGCGCGCGCTTGTGTCTGTGTGCGTGTGTGACCGCGTGCTTGCGTATACCATGTGAATCCGCATGCAGACGCGCAGAGGTTATCCAAGGCAGGGCCGGCCGGCCCCGTGACTCTGGTGACTCTGGTGACTCTGGGACAGCAGGAAAGCCTGCACCACCTCCTGTGTGGCCTGTGGGCTGGTGTTCACGTCCTCCAGGGCGTCAGCCACTGCAAACTGCCGGTCCCGCAGCCGGTTCCAGTTGGACAAGACGTTGTGGTACTCAAAAACCTTTTCATAGTTGCCCACCGAGTTGTAGAGCTTAATCAGGCCCCTGTAGTCATATTCCAGGCCGCTGTATCCCTCGCCGAACAGCTTCTTGCCTGTGTGGCCCAAGGGAGGCGATAACGGTCAGAAAGAGCCATACGTGATGCACGATACCTCACAAGGTCAAGGTGGCCCATCCTACTTACCAATGGCGATGGAGCGAAGGTACAGCTTCTCGGCGTCCTCGTACTGGTTCATGTCGTAGTTGTAGAGGGACGCCAGGTGGCCCACGGACAGTGCTACCTCGTAGTCCTCCTGGCCCAGCAGCTGCTCCTTGATCTGGATGGCCTTGATGTGCATCTCCTCCGCTTCCTGAATGCCAACGGACAATGGCATCAGAGAGGGCAAAAACACCACCAAGGCCCTAGGGGCGGTAAGATTCACAGAGCTGCCCTGTCGCTGGGCTCCAGGGACATTCTGGGAAATGCATCACCCTCGGCTGGGCCTAGCGAGCAGCAGGAGTTTAAGCCATGCGATTCAGCTCTGCGCCGGCCTCCCCACTGACCAATTAAATTAGCCCTCAGCCTGGTGCAAAACAGCTGGCGACGTGCTTAATTTAATCGGCCGGGGAGCGGGGGGGGGCACCAAGAAGGCTCTAAAGTAACTGGCATAAATTCTGTGCATTCCGCACCTCCGTAATGACACTGTACGATGACCACGCCCATCGCAGGCACACCGGAGAGTTTATGGGGCACGGCGAAACTGGGTGCCAGGCAATAAAGGGCAGCAGTGATTTCCTGGGGGGAGGGGTGCCTGACCTTAAACTTGCGCATGGACTGGTAGAGGCGGCCCAGGTTGCCGTAGTGCTTGGCCGTCTGGACATTGAACTCCCCGAAAGCCTTTTTGGCCAGCTGCAGGGAGGAGAGGTGCAGGTCATGGGCCTCCTGGAGCAGACGTTCCTCCGTCTCCTTGTTGTGGCAGTCGATGGCGATCTCTTCGAGGATCAGGGCTGGTGGTCACACACACACACACAGTCAATCTCCGGGAACCTCGATCTGCCAGCATTATACTCACCCACATATCCACTCCATGCAACCTCAGCTACCATCTGTTTCCAGAATAGCTCTTTGGGTATAAGCCAGAAGCAGCAATAAACACACACACACACACACACATCAAAAAAAAAAAAAAGACTTAATGTAAGCAGGCGCATTAAAATCTTCTCCGCCTTTTCAGCATCCTCCTCTGTAGCTACAGCTCTCATCTGGGACCGTCACGGGGTCATAAATAACGGCGGCGGGCTGGCGGAGGAGGCCGGAGATTCACTGCCTACCTTTCACCCTTTTGGACGATGCGAGCAGCAGATGGTCTTCGGGCAGGATGTGAGTGATGATGTCTATGGCACGCTCTGCGTGGAATCTGCCAGGACAGACCCGGAACATACCAGCTGAGTGACACCACTGCATTGCTGTCACGTAAACAGGGACTGCCTCTAACATACCGAGCCCCGATTACAATATTCCCACAAATCAGCACAGAAAACAACCCTGTTAAAGAACAATCCTGACCAAAGATTAAGCAGGGGGTGGGGGGCAGTTAATATGTAAGCCAAGCATTTATTCAGAAAATGTAGTGACTGTAAGTTCCAGTGTTTAAACAAAGCATTGTTAATCATGTTCACACAGAAAACAAACCAACAAGGACAGCTTTGGCGAAAGATTGAAAATGACATGTCATCTTTTAGAAAAGATCCACATCTAAATCAACAGCTCCCAGAATAGAAACAGGGTACTTACAGTGCATTGTCGAATTTACCAGAGCTGTACTGGTGCACATAAGAGGAGTACGCTAGGTCTTCGTGTGCAGTTGCTACGTGGATGTTCTTCCCTCCGAACACAGACTGCCGGATATCTAGAGCTGTCTGCAAGTTCAGGACCCGCGTTCAGTTACACGTGTTCGGCATCGACGTGGCGGCGATCCGAGTGCCGTTACACAGACTCACCTGATAGATTGCCACAGACTGACAGATGTTATCTACGTTTAACAAGTAAAAGCCATAATCTAGCAGAGTGTCCGAATACTTTGGGTGTTTGTTCCCAAAGTGCTCCCTGTAACGCAAGAGGGAGAATGTGGTCAGCAATGAATAATTGTAAGTGTTTCCAGGTGGGTGGTTGCAGTAGTGAAAACAAAAACCAAAAGGAATTTCGTCATACCGAGCCAGAAAGACCGCATGTTTTATCAGCTGTTCTGCTTTCCTGAATTCTCGCTTCACCACGCAGGCCTGGAGTCAAAATTGAACAGATGTTAGAACCTGACACTTTGATGATTGGGATGGGGAGGGTGGGCCTGGTGGTCATAAAAGGCACCCGGAACACATGCGAGGCTGATTGGAACTCATCCTCCTCGGTTCCTTATCAGGAGGACGTGCACTGCCTTTGAGGGAAGGCAGACTGCAGGCTGACCATCACAGACCGAGCCGTCGGTGAAAACAAATGCGAATGCCGCCGAAGGTCAGGCAGCGAAACGGCAATGCGGTCCCCACGGACAACACGGAGTACAGACGCCGAGGCAGGATTCCCAGAAATGCAATTTTAGGAACTATTACATTGCGGATAACGGCAAAAGGTTATAAATAAATATCTGATGTGAAAACAGCTTGCAGAATGGTAGCGAGTCACAACAACCACCCCCCAGTTAATTTTATCAATGGCAATCTTGTTTATTTGAAAAAGAAACACATGTCAGTAATCAGGCAAAACCACTTCTCTTCTTTTCTGATGACATGGACTTGCCTGGAACTGACCACTGTGATTCATTCATTCGGGCAAAAAAGACCTTAAGCATGGTGTTCGTTCGGCTTCTGGTCCAACAACGGCCCTTTAAACTTTAGGAACCACGATGGGATGAACCACCATTACCTTAGATGCTTGTCTCAGGACGTCCACCACCACTTTGACAGGAAGGCCCGCCGTGATCTCCCGCATGGCATCTATACACCACCGATATGCCTAAAGGCAATGAACAGGACAGCTGTTCTGTAGGGTTAGGCGATATGCACCAAAAAGCACATCTCATTATTTTCTAGGAAGAGGGCGAAATGTTCAGATTTGAGGCAAAACCACGTGAGATATCAGAAACACTTTCAAACAGAGTGCGGTCAAAACGAAAAGCACAAACATGGTCTCCTTCCCTCTTTGCAGATATACAAGGACAACCATTCAGTACAGACATTTTCTTTATCTCAGACAGAAGTTTCAAAACTTAGAAAAATAAATTATGCCAATATCAAAGTGTTTTGCTGCTCTAAGTCCACAAGCATCTTTTTTTCCCCTCAATTTAAGTCACTGCTCCCAAAAAAGGTTGAAGGTTGAGAAGCAAAAAGTCTAAATCTAAAATACATTTAGCAAATGGCTCTAAAAACAAAAGCGTCCTTAGTAACTAGAAAGAGCCTCATTACGGTGTTAGCCATGGGCGTCGTGAGGTCCAGTCACCCAGGGCTATAGCCCCAAATATTTTAACCATATAGCCCTGAATATTTTAAGCCTATAGCCCCAAGTATATTAGCCCCAATGCCAATCTCCCTTCAAAAACAAAAAACGTCAAGCCAAGTTAACTTGACTTAACCCCCGATTTTTCTCAGTAGCTAGAAATACCCCCAGTGTTAGCCTCCAAGAAAATAAAACAAATATCGCAAATAATATTTTTAATCTCTGAACCATTTTCTTAATTAAATGAAGGTCGTAACAATTCCTTGCCATTCCCCTCCATGAGACACTAACCAAATGGTTTGATTTTAGCTGTGAAACCTGGGATTCTGTACAACGTCAAGACCAAAGCTCTCATGTTGTTTACAACCGGGAAGGAATACTGTTTGTCCGCAATAAAAATCTTGAATAGAACCCTAATTTCAACACAGCATAAAAGTATATCACTAAATGTTATTGCATCACCCTATATCCCATTTTGAAAATAACGATATACAGTACAAATTAAATATACCACCCAGCCATAATCTTCTGTGGTATTGGTACATTTTGTCATAAGAAAAAAACAAACAAGGCTTGTTGTGAAATACTTGGGTACCTCGTCGTAGTGGCTCTTTGCAAAGAGGAGGGCGCACAGTTCCCCATAAAGTGCTGCCTTGTTGGCCTGGTGCCCATGCTTGGCCAGCTTGTCCATATAAGACTGGGCCAGCTTGAAGGTCTCCTCCCCCAGGTGGTACTTGCAGTTGCCGTTGCGGACATGTAGCAACCTACAGGCCAAGAACCAAAGCCAAGTCAACCTTAAACATTCAGTGCGTCAAATGGCTGAAGACTAAGTCTGAGGCTCTAATTTCAGACAGCAATAGCTTTTCCAGTGAATCTTAGAACACGGTATTTAATCAAAGTCCAGTTCCTTAACCTCTGGACGATATAATTGGAAAAGAACATCCGAGGATATCTGCAGATACTCACACCAGCCAATGAGAAGTATTGCACAATCGACCGAATCGCGGCTCCATTTAGGGCAATGGGAGCTCACCTCACACAGCATTCCACGGCCCGGTACCAGTGCAAGACTTCATCGTGCAGAGTGCAGAGCTGCAGGCAGGACAGGAACACTCGCTCGGCATCACCATACCAGCCTGCGTCTGACAGGAAGCCACCTAGAAGGCAGGAGGGGTACTTGCCAGAATAAGTGCTCATGTCTCACCTGGGACCTAACCCCCCCCCCCCCCCCCCCCCCCCAAACACACACAGATTCAAAGCCCACCTAAAACGAAGCCAAACTGAATAGCCTTCTCCTTCACATGTGCATCGGACTCCGAGATATAGGAGCAGCGGCGGCTAAAAGAATTAGCCAAGACCGAGGCCACCTTCACACCGTGGTCCATGAGGGCCTGGAAACAGTGGTGCAGGAGATGCCTACAAATGAGAGGAAACCAAATGTCACAGCTGCTACAACTCCAATTACAACCCCAATTACGACTATGCACTGGCCAAGTGCTTAATAATAAAAAAAAACTGTTATAGTCAACCACGCAATGCTGGTAACAGCAAGTGGAAAGCGAGTAATCTTAAGCTGGACAGTAAAATTTAAAACCACTGAACAGGAAGATGCCTCTACAGGAGGGAGGCATTACAAACACATCACATGAGAGAGGATGTCCGCCAGGAGGTTTGACTCTGTGGGCTCCGCAGCCCAACCTACATGCCCGTCCGCAACTTGACAGCCTGTGCTCACTACCTTTTATCCGATGCCCGGAGGACCTTCGCGAACACCTCCAGTTCACAGAACTCCCCCCCGAGTTGGCAAAGCCTGCCCTGCTGGTATAGCTGAAAGACAGAATTACACAAAAATCAAACAGGAGGAAAGGAAACAAAGGGCGGAGCAGACGGCTGCCACAATGACAGCTACAAATAGCAGAAAATGGGAAGCGTCCACACAAGGCCAGGCGGGTATGACAGAAGCATCAGGGAACAGGTGCTGAATAATCAGAAAGTATGTTTCACGGTGACAAAGTCACAGCATCCCAAAAGAACATAAATCACCGTCTTTGTGCGTTAAGGCATTCAGGGGAGGCTCCCTCATGAGGGCAGACTGCACACTGACATCCTCTTAAGAGACCCTATGACTGATGCAATGTCGCCAATATAAACGTTAAATTTAGGTTTTCTATCCTGCTTACATAGGCAAATCTGACTAAAGCTGAATACAGACTCCGTTGACAGCAAAAATATAAACTCACCGCTTCTTTGACTAAGATGTTCGACCAATTCGCAGCACTTCTTTATCTTTTCAATTACAGTGTGGCCTGGGCCAATGTCAAACAAGTGATGAATTTGAGGGGGGGGGGGGGTAAAACCACTTTCTCGTTTCTGCAAATCCAAAATTACGATTCTTATTGTTTATGAAAATGCAGACAGAAATCTAAATAGTGTTAATGATTTAGCAGTGAATATTAACCTAGTACCACAAATGAGGTTTTGTAGTATATTTTGTGAAATCGGGGTAAAAAGTGGCTCTTGATCACTCTATTTTGATTGGACAACCCTCTGATCACTAATAAGAAGCTAGTAATGGATCTGTCCGCGAAATTTCGGCCCGGTGCTCGCAGGAAATGCCAACAACGAGAAGCGCTGATGCCTGACGTCTAGTCAAGTCTGCTGAGCCGAAGTTACTTATTCGGTGCCGCTTCATGAACGGAATGGAGTCTGGGCCCCAGTAAATAATCTCCCATAAGAGACGTTCCGTTGTTAATTGACTGACAGAGCAGGGATGACTCGCGACTTCCAAGAAAAGGGGTTTCAACAAATCACACGTGTTGCCTTTCACGGAGAGTTTAGGGTGGGGGTGCTTGACACATTGTGCCCATCTTGACAATGTTACTCGGAACCCACACTGTGCGATAATTAAACACAGCACCACCCAGATGACCTACAGCACAGTACTGGTAGAGAACGAAATTCTTCTGTAACTACGTTTATTTTTTAACTTTTCTGCCAAAGTGGGAGAGGGGGGAAAACATGACAGTAGTTAAAAACATTTGTTAAAAGGCCAGTTATTTATCCATGAAGAGCACGGCCATGGGAATAGTATTTATTCTTTATAAAAATCACGGCTGTCAGCGAGTAAGACGGAGCTGGTGGGGAAGCTTCGCTAAAACATAAAACAAGCGAAGCTCGCATTTCCCATCAGGACAGCTCCATATTCCCGAAGGGCCCAGGGCTTTAAATGACCTCGCTTTGTCACCAACAGTCATCCTTTATATACCAACGCGACCGTAGCCGTATCAATCGTGGGGACGTCGGGAAACAGCGCAGGACTCACAAAGGCCGATTGGTTACTTTGGTCAGCCAGGATAACCAGCTAGAGAGGGAACCAGGTAGACAGCTAGCTACCGGTGCTGGGAAGCAACGGGACACTGGACGACTGGCTTGTTAGCAGGCGCCGGTGTCCTTAAGCTAAGGTTTTGCTAACACGCTTCATAGACTGTCACAGTCACACACGGTTAGCTGGCTAGTCCTGGCTAGCCCAGCTAACCAGGGTGGAAATGCGAGTGAAACCAGCACCGGGACACCGGGCCAGCGTATAGCCATAAGCACTTTGTCACAGCATAAAACCAGGCGTTTTAACCGCATGTCTCCCCCTTACCTTATAGTACACATCGAACTGTATGTTTTCCGGGAGGGAGCGGATGTCTCTTCGCGATCGGCCGTAATTGTCCACCACGGCCGATATAGCGGTGTTGTACAGAGTCTCCGGGATCCACTCGAGCTCCACGGCGGCCATGTTGTTTTCCTTCTCTTAACCGAACAGCAGCCCCCCCACCGCCTTTTACTGCCTTCGCTACCTTCCCGAGTCGAAAGCGCCCTTGCTACGACTCCTCATATAGAACGCGAAACCGCTTCGGAGTCATAGACGAAGAGGGAAACGCTTCATTTATGAGTCGCACACAAGCAGCCTTTTTCGCAGCCACATCGCTCGCCCTCACCGTCGTTCCTCTCGACCCCCCTCCCTTATCCCCCAATATTCCTAAACGCCAGTCGACGCGATGACGTCAGTGCGCCGCTGCCCGATGCCTCAGCTCGGACCTGTCGCGTGCGTGGTCACGGGCAATGAGCGCATGTGTCACCTGGGTGTCGCAGCGCCTCTTATAAACCATACGCGATCCTGGGCGCAGAACACATCACGGTTCGCCTCGGATCCCTAACAATTACGGCATATCCAGTACTGCAAGATCATTTTATCCGCTATGTATTCTGTGGTGATATTTTGCATGCATGCATTATTGAAGGGAGTATCGATACCACCTGCACTGTAAGTGAAACTAAACCTACTCCACTAATCGATTAAAAAGCTACAAACCTTTTAGAACAACTACTGTGCAGTATGTCTATGATACAGTACGTACTGGAATATGAATATAATAATTGACTACTAAATTCTTTTCAAAATGCAGCCATTGCAAGCGGACTATTCATAATTGAGCAAGAAGCTGGTAAAACCAATATCTGTTTCAGTGGTCACTGATTTGGCTGACATAAAATAAGAGATAACGTAAAGCTTTATTTATCCCAAGAGAAATTGCTGTGCCAAGGCACATCCCTCTCCATACAGAATTAACAACAGAGCTCAAAAATACCAAATATAAAGAGTACAATATGATACAAGAAAGATAATACAGTACAATATAAAATAAGGAATCCAAGTGCAATACAAGTGGAATGCAATACTAGTAAAATGCAAGTACAGAGACAAAATATGTAACTAAAGTCCAGTCAACCATCAACTCACCTTATGACTGTATATTTATTGGAAGCACCTAGTACAAGGCACAGGAACTCCTAGAGACAATGCCGTTCCATCTTATCAGTAAAGCTTGTGTTATTTCCATCTCATTGCCTTTGTGTCTTCCTGATTCAGCATAGCAAACAGAGCCTAAGAGCTGTGCGGTACAGTGAGTGAACATTTTTTAGATTTATGGTCTTTTTTTGTTTTGTTGGGAGCAGAGCATTTTAAAATGTAGGGTTATCTAATGTAATTTGTCACTTTGTGATATCATCTAAGGAGGTCATGGAAGGTAAATTTAAGATCCTTCCATTTTCCTCGTAAAAAGCAGCACAATATTGGTACATGCAGCTGTGTTTGACAGATTAGATTAATACTTTAATTAAAAAAAAAAAACAAAAGGATGTGATAGGCATGCAAAGCATATGTGCTTCCTGGGATGTACTCAAAGCTTACACAAACCTGTAAACAATGGGTGTCACCACCATCACATTTCATAGTTATTCGAATGGCAATTTAGGGCTATTTTACCAAGAAATGCATATTTGTTCATAGTCCACTGTGTAAAGGCATCTGTTAAAATGTGGCGTGGACGAGGCCCAGGGTTTCCCCCCTCTGCTGGGTCAAACGCGCGGTATGAAAAACATCAGATATGATCCACCTTGTGAAAGCGGTCGGAGAGAGTCACGTGGCCAGACCAAGCACTGTTTTAAATCTGGATTGCATTTAGTTACGCTGCTCCATATAATACTTTCTAATTTCAATGTGTACTCAGTGGCATTAGACATAATTCTTTTAGATGAGTTTTTCCTAGTATAACTCTATTATATGAAGGGAGTTTCGTGGCAGTGTTCAATAAATAGACATGTTAATTATATGATTCTTTGTAAAAATTTAATTCGATTGATTGGTTTAATATCATTTAAATTGTCATGTAAATTATTCAGTCACCCATCACACTCAGTGGGCGGGCTCTAAGCACAACCTAACATCTGATTGGTCACATTGCAAACTAAGTCACAACAGATCGATCTAGCCTAGTCGATCGAATTCCCAGTTATAACCGTGTTTTGTCTGTTCCGTCCTGGGGCCGTATTACGTCATTACTTCCCAAATTTTTAAATAAACTCTCCTAACTTTAAGATATCAGCTAGGCTGACCTAACTTTCACTGGCCACCACATAGTGTTAGCTAAACTTATTTAATCCGTATATAACTGCAACTGCACTTTATTGTTCATTGTTTACTGTCGAATCAGGCACCAATTACAGTATTGTCAATTCTACGGCCGTAACAATAACTCACTGTGGATTTAATGCTAAAACTGATCTATACAATATAATAAATGTGTGCGATATCAGCCCAATATCAACATCAGAGGTTTACATTCCTAATCGCAATTGGTGTGCTGTTTCTTTATTGTACTGTATTGTTTTGAATCTGTTCCTGCACTTTGGTGTGTCGTATGCTGCTGTATGTTGGTGTAAATGCTGCTGACTGCCGTGTGTAATTTACATTACCTTCTCACTATTGTTGAATCTCTGTACTGTCTCTTTGTCTTACTGCCTGTTTGCACCTTGTAATGTTGTGATATTCAGTGTTACTACCAGGGCCATGGGGAAATGCTGTCTCATCACACTATGTACATACGTAAAGCTACCAATGACAATAAAGTAACCTTGAACCCTAAATAACATAAACGTTCTAACTTGCAGATCCTATCTTAACTGCTTGGTAACTATGGTAAGTAGGAAAAACCATTACAGATTATCAGTTTTTAAGTCTTTGTTCCGAAGGACACAGATTTGGGCACTGGTGGTAGGGAATATGTCCCTATTAATATTGCGGGAGCCATGTGTGTTGAGGGGGGCGGGGGTTCTAGGATGATAATTTGGTCCTTACCAATGTTGAAACCAAACCGACGTACTTGATTATGTCGGTTCTAACTTTACACAAGCTTCATAACTTCCCAAAGTCTTAAATAAACTTCTCTAACTTTAGGTTAACTGCACAGTCCTGCTCGTGGCATAAATGGAAAAAAACATGTATATCGTGACCACGTTTTACCAATTCGTCCCCACAACATATTGAAACGTGGCCACGATATAGGCCTATATCATTTTAATTGTCATGTCATGAGCGAGTCTCCGTAAATTTCGCTGGTTGTGTAAAAACTATAAAACTATGCGGATTAACTACGTCTCGCAACAGCCTATTGCTAACGCTTTGTGGTGGCCAATGAAAGTTAAGACAACCTAGATGTAATCCTAAAGTTAGAAGAGTTTATTTCAAATTTTGGAAAGTAAGGATGTAAAACAGTGCCAGGACAGATCAGACAAAACGCGGTTATAAATGAGAATTCAATTGTTCAATTGACTAGACGAGATTGATTTGTTGTGACTTAGTTTGCAATTAACCAATTAGATGTTGCGTTGTGTTTAGCCCACTGAGCTTAATGGTTCCTGGTATAGTTTATATATTACTTTACCTGACATTTATTTATTGAATATTGTCACAAAACACAATGGTATCAGCTGTAACAGTTCAAACACATATTTTGCACAGGTAAAAATATTTCAAGATTTTTATTTAAATGACATCGTGAGACTAGGTCACCAATCCGTATTCTAGTGATGTCTGGGTTGAAAATGTCGAACAGAATTGGCTTTTAATTTTATCCAATTGTGTATATTATTATTTTGCATTCTGAAGAATCATCGAAGCACACGCATGGTAGTTACACAGTGCAGGCAATCATGCCTTATAAGCTGCAAATAATGAGAAAAGATTATTAACATTGTGACATTTACACTTAGCTTTTCTCAAATTGCGGTTGCATTGTAAAGTATCTAGTAAGGTTTTTTTTAGTAGAATGCTACACTTTTGGATTTGTACGTTTACTTCACAATTGCCGTCATCGGTTCCAGCATGTATCGCTAGGTGGCGGGAAAGCGCAAGGCTGCGCTCAGTTGCTCGCTCTCTGACGTCAGTGCGTTCCTGAGCATGCCTACAAAGCGTCGAAAATAAACAAAAGACCAAGAGGGGGAGATTGGCTTGTGTGCCGCTAAAAACTTAGCAAAATAAAGTACAGACATATCTTGTGCGTCTGCTGCGTCTCATTAATTATTGGCAGAAATCCTATTAATCATGGAGAACGTATTTTCGGTGCGCGTGAGTGTCTTTTCCGACCAGGGAGGAAGGAAATATATGGAGGATGTAACCGAGGTTATAGTGGAGCCGGAGCCGGGTGAAGATGAGCTTGATTCGGCCGAGCATGGCGAGGCGAAGCTGAACACTTGTGCATCTGTCGAGTGCACGCCGGTAAACGTAAGAGAGCCGAGGTCTTCCATCGGCACGTTTCACGAACCCCTGATCGGATCTGCACCCACCATTGATGCCTGGACGCGAAGCAGGCAGGGTGATACTGAAAGTTGTTCGGTTACAGCGGCAACGGAACGGAGCGGGGCGCCGGCTGGCGATGCTCGCCCCCGCCGGTCGGTGGCCTTTTTCGCTGTGTTTGACGGCCACGGGGGACGGGAGGCAGCTCAGTTTGCACGGGATCATCTCTGGGATTTTATAAAGAAACAGCGGGGATTTTGGTCGAAGGATGACGAGGAAGTGTGCGCGGCGATCCGAAAGGGTTTCATCGCTTGCCACCATGCCATGTGGAAGAAGCTACGTGAGTATTTCATTAGAAACTAAAAGCTAATAAAACATGGTTTACTTTATCCCTAACACGTTCGGGTTAGATGCACAGCTCATCGAAGGACATTTGCAGTTAGTGAGTACATACTGATTGATTCAGTTGTACTAGTCACATTTTAATTAATGTGCTGGATTTTCCCCAAAGTAATGTGGTTTTAGCAACCATATAGCGCTTTGGTTTATTTGTTTAATTGTTTCAAAGACGATACACAAAACTGGGGATCGTATCCCATGATCTCCTACCTTGTGTGCGAAAAGACTTTTACCTAAGCGCTAAGTTTTGTGCTGTAACTTGCCATTTTAAACTTGGGCGCCAGATGAATGATACTCTGGGGCGGAAAAATTCCCGTGATCCCCCCCTTAACACCGGTTACGCTGGGATACAGGGACTGTTGTATTTAGAAATCTTCACGCGCTAAAGTCAACAATCGTTGAATTTAGTTATTGTTAAGCGGAAAAAAGCTTTCCCGTGTATTATGCCATAGCCGGTCATATAGCTGCTTTGCTATGAGCTGACATTCTTAGTGGCGTAGTTGCCCGCTGAAGGTGCACACGATCACTTGCCTAGCTCTGCGTTGTTTCTCGAAAAATGTATAGCTAGCTACACTCACTAAAATTGATTAAATGTAGTCATGCATCCCAACCCAGCGCAGAGACGTTCCTGTTGGTTTCAAATTGACGAACATCTTACCGGGCCAATGGGAGGTCTCGTTACAAACGCGTAGAGGATTCCCACCAATCAGCTGTTAAGTCACAGCTCTGAACTGCTAGTGATATAGTACTTTCTAGAATGTGACGTCAACGATCTGGTCTGTTCTGGGTTGCTATCCAGAAATGGGTGCCTAAGTTGGTTATGGATGTCGCCACCTTCATTTTTGTTCGTGTAGTGGCGTTTAATACATGTATAACCTTCGTTGGACACTCATGACCCAGGAGTCAGTCCACTTTCTAAAGCTAAATATCTGATCAGTGGCAGCACGATTTGGTTCTGTCTCCTGCGGGTGGTTTGGATGGATGTAGACGCTCACCTGCATTGCATTTAACCGGTTTTGCCAGCCGCGCTGCAGATCACAATCTGCTGAGTTTTTTCTGGCATGGGGCGCCTTCGCAAGCCTGTGGATGTGCGCCGCTTCCCGGACTGCGTAAAGGCGCACTTCGGTGTCGGAGGCGGTTGTTTTGGCGACGGCCTATCAAGCATCTGTTGATTCCTAGACGCTGAATGCTTACTGTAATCATAGGGTATCCGTGATTACGGTCGTTTCAGCTGATTACTGCAGACCACCTCCCACTGTCCCTCCCTGTTCATGCCCAGACTTGCCTTGGCTGAGTTCTTGCTTGGCAAACGAGCCTCCAAAGGTCACCCTGCAGCTCTGATCAACTGTCCTGTCAAAGGTTGCAGTTGCTTGCCGCCGGCTCACCCTTTCATTAACAGGGTTCGCTATAAAATTCAATCAGTTTTTATTTTTATCCAAATATAGGTGATGTGTCTACTATGCATCTGAATTGTGGAATTTGCCATTTGTGAAGCATTAAGTACGAAGGGGCTTCAAAAAGTTAATGGAAAAATGGCATTACAGAATAACAGTGAAAGATATAAACTTTGTTTTTCATCAAGCTCCATTAAGGTCAGGACACTTTTGGAAGTGATGATACCGGCCGTTTAGTCCATCCCTAAAGAACTGACGATCCTGGAACTTTAACCATGTCAATGTACTCATATCATCAACTGAAAAGAAAACTGGCTGCCCTTTAATGATTTTTTTTAAGATTAGGAAACAAAAAGTAGTCTAAAGGAGCCATATCAGGACTGTAAGGTGGATGCCTAATGATTTCCCATCGAAACTCTTGTAAAACTTCTCTCGATTGATGAGAGGAACGAGTAGGAACATTGCCGTGGTGGAGAAGGAGTCTCCGGTGAAGTTATTCCAGGTGTTTTTGTGCACAAGCTTTGGCCAGCTTTCTCAAAACGCTCTCACAACAAACAGATGCTAGAGTTCTTTGGCCTTCCAGAAATCAACAAGCAACAAGCCCAGGGGATCCAAAACAAAACAGATGCAATCACCGTTGCTCTTGGCCAGTGCAGTTTTGGATTGACTGGGCCACACCGACCTCTTCGTAGGCATTGCTTTGTCTTGCCTTGCCTTGTCTTCAGGATCATACTGGTAAAGCCATGTTTCATCAGCTGTGACAAGTCTTCAAAGATACTTCAGGAACTTCATCCCATATATTTAAAATTTTCATCGAAAAATCTTCTCTTGTCTGCGGCTGATCTGAGAGTAACAGTTTTGGGACCCATGCAGCGGAAGGTTCGCTCAACTGCAATTTTTTTGTGAGAACTGTCTTAGCAGAACCAGCTTATACGCTTAGGGTGTTGGCTGGTGTTTCCGCTGTTAATCGTGGGCCCTTCTCAGTTAGAGCACGGACAGCGCGATATTTTTCCTCCCAAACTGAAGTGGACGGTCTGCCACTGTGAGCGTCGTCTTCAACATCATTGCATCCATTCTCAAAACGAGTTATTCATTGGTGAACTGCCAATTTCTTTGGAGCATTCTTCCATAAATCTCTCCTAAAGCGTCAACGACTTCACCATTATTCTACCCAAGCCTGCATGTTCTTGTAGACTTCATTCTGCTCTGGTGAAAGCTCTCTTCAAACAGCTGGCTTCTCTGTCCCAATGCCTCAAGTCGGCTCTTGTTCAGACAAAAAACATTATTAAGAGTATATTTTAGTGCAGAGAAATTTAAATTAATGTATTTTTTTTTTTTTTTTTGAAATGCACATTTTCTGTGAACTTTTTGAAGACCCCTCGTACATTAGTGGCCTGACCTAATATTAGAAACAGACATCCTTTTATGTTCAGAACGCTCAACTAACGAAACTTGGCTTTTAGCTTTTTTTGTTTGTTTGCTTTCGAGGAGTTTTATTGCCCAAATATGCAGTATTTTTTTAAAATTTTGTCATAAATGTTAAATCAGACCTCAAGAAACGGATTCTAACAGATGTTAGCAGTGCATCAGATGTTAATCTGTTTCACCACCATTCATATACTGGGCAGCAGATAATGTAGCAGTTTACTTCATAACTTGAAAGTTCTTGTGTTTTTGTATCTTCAGTTTTTGTGGCGAAACACATCTTTCAATCCCCAGTGTAATCGGTTTTAAACGATCTAGCTAATGTGGATTACAAACCCCTTGGTCATACACAATGCTGTATTTGCTGACGTTCAAGCGCATTTTGACGTTGTTGTTAATAAAAGCTTGTGATGGTGTAACATTGAGACCCCCCCCCCCCTGTCCCCCTGTAGCGGAATGGCCAAAGACCCTCACAGGGCTGCCCAGCACCTCGGGCACCACGGCCAGTGTGGTGGTCATCCGGGGGGACCGCATGTACGTGGCTCATGTGGGCGACTCGGGCGTGGTGCTGGGGCTGCGCGATCACCCCTCTGACCAGTATGTCCGTGCTGTGGAGGTGACGCAGGACCACAAGCCGGAGCTGCCCAAGGAGAGGGAGCGAATTGAGGGCCTGGGAGGCAGGTACGACCTGGGGGAGAGTGGGGGGGGGTTTATCTCCTGTAGCTTGACACGTAGAGCATTGCACTGACAATGGGAAGGTTGTCAGTTCAAATCCCAATGAGCAGACATTATTTGTAGCCATTCTGTTGTAAATGGCTTTGGATAAATAGATCAGATAAATGATGTTAGGGGCAAAACTGTAAAGATGTGATGTTCACCTGGGAGTTGGCTAGTTTTGGAGATATCGGCAGTAGGAATGTCCGTCTGCTCTTGACTGTAGTGGGACAGAATGGTATTCTTTCTGTTGTGATTGAAGTGCCAAAATTATACATTTGAAAAATCCAGCAGTAACGTCTCTTACCAAGAAATCATGACCAGATTACTCAAGGTAATCCACAGACTTTGTAGCGAGTGGTTTAATGCAGGAACTATTTTCTTCTGTCGAACTCCACGCACCTATCGTATCACTGCGCGGAAGATATGAGCGCAAGCTGCCCGACGCAGTGATGCAATCGATGTGTGGAATTCAGTAAGAGACATTGCCGTTGAAACTTTCAAATGAATTTTCTTGTCTCTTTAGTCATCACACAAAGAATGCCATTCACTCCCATTATATTTGAGAGAAGACTGACATTTCTACAGCCTATAAAACTAGGCAACTCCCAGCAGAACAACCTAGATGGATAGACGGCACTAAAGCCCCTCTGAAACGTATCTTTTTCAGTTTTGGGATGAATTGCCCCTTTAAATGTACAGCCCTATGTGACAACACTGAAAGATGTAGTGATATGAGATACTAGAGTTACTCAAATCTATATTCAAATATCACAAACATTCGCATCTTTACGTCTTTTATAATTGAGGCTAATAATTTGTTTTCCAGTCAGTGCTGCAAGCAATTAGTTTTGTTAAAAAACATAGATTTCTCTTTGTAATTAGCTAGATGGATAAACTTTAATCCCTCGGGAAGGTTCCTCCGGGAAATTCAGTACCATCTCCATATCGCTCCTGATGCGATGCAAACGCTGGCTGACCTGCGTTTGAGTCTTTCGAGAACAGCAGTGGGCGCAACCTCTGTGCCATTGGCTAGTTACTTTCACAGTGACTCAATGTGTTTGTGAAAATCGGGCGGAGCCCATTGGTGATCAGCAGCGCACGGTGACCACACCCATTCCTTTCTGCGTCTGTTCCCATCTTCTGTGACGAATGCGAGTCTCGGTTGTGAGGTCCGTGGTCACATTCCCGAAACGATCATGGCCATCTCAGTGTGTGTGTGCCTGTGAATCAGGGCACGTGTGTCTCTCTGAATAACAGGATTGTACACTGGGGGTGCAGAGGGTGGCCTCCGATGTTGCCAAAATAAGTCATGGAGTGCAACGCACACCTATTTCTACTAAAAGGCAGATGTATCAAGCCACCCATCACACTAAACTGAGAACACTAGAAAACTAGTAAGAACGTCACTTGAACAGATCCACGGATTGTTAGTGTTGATATTTTGGTTAACTTACCCCACAATTGTGTCTCCAAGTTTTACCTGTTGTTGATGGGAACCAGTGTTTTGTTGACAGCCGCTGGGTTAAAATGGGAAGTGGCTGGATCAGGTTGACTGTGCACTGCTCTGCCTCCCTCTGACTTTGGTTTTCCTGTAGCGTGATTAAGAAATCTGGGGTGAATCGTGTGGTGTGGAAAAGACCCAGGTTGAGTCACAATGGTCCAGTCCGGAGGAGCACAGTCATCGATCAGATCCCTTTCCTTGCTGTGGCCCGAGCTCTGGGTAAGATGCAAAAATGAAGATAAACTTTTATTAAAACAGGTTTGCTTGGATGTTTAAATTGGTATGTCGAAGGACTCCATCTTGTGGGCAGTATAAGTTACTACATTTTGTGCACGCCCCCTTCTGGACTTAATAGGAATTGCAAGTTTATGGTAACGTGCAGTCATATTTGTCAGTTGATTTTTAGTATCTGAATACTAATTTGTTTTATTGAGACATGAGGTCAACGGGTGAACTGAAACAGAATGTGCATTTGACGTCGGTCATGTTTTCTTTGCAGGGGACCTGTGGAGCTACGACTTCTACAGTGGGGAGTTTGTGGTGTCGCCGGAGCCTGACACCAGCGTGCTGACGCTGGACCCCCTGCGGCACCGATACATCATCCTAGGGAGCGATGGGCTTTGGAACATGGTGCCACCACAGGATGCCGTGTCTATGTGTCAGGACAATGATGAGGCCATGGTGAGTGCTGGGGGGGGGGTTTCTGACGGCATGATGCCACTTTGTACTCCGGGATGGTACGTGGCTCAGTGGGTAGTCACCCTGCCAGTGATCAGAAGGTCGCTGGTTCGAATTCCGTTCTCGGCAGAATGGTCACATGTCTGTTGGGCCCTTAACGCACATGCTGGATAAGGGAACCTGGCCTGACCATGTGCTTTCACCCCAAGCTTCCCTCTCAGTTTCCCTCAAGAATTATGATGAACCTGGACTCATACTTGCACAAATGGCAAATTAAAGCTTGGTTCATTTGGGTTAATTTTTTCCATTTCTGGAAGGGGCAAGGTGTTGTACCTTTGAGTGACCTGGGGGTTGCTCTACAAAGCAGGATTTCTTGCTTAGCCCGATAACTTGTTGGATGTAAGGAAGTCTGTGTTAGATGGACTTGACCTTCCTTCTCTTACATTTAGCTCAGATTCCCTTAAATCCAACAAGTTATCGGGCTAAGCAAGAAATGCTGGTTTGTGGAACACTCCTCAGGCATAGTGAATAATCTGTACTAGTTGTTGTTGTTTTGGGGGGTGGAGTTTAGATGTCATCATCCATCCATCTATCCATCCATTTTCCAAACAGCTTCCCAGAAGCAATAGGCACGAGGCAGGGAACAACCCAGGATGGGGGGCCAGCCCATCGCAGGGCACACTCACACACCATTCACTCACGCATGGACACCTATGGACAATTTAGTAACTCCAATTAGCCTCAGCATGTTTTTGGACTGTGGGGGGAAACCGGAGTACCCGGAGGAAACCCCACGATGACATGGTGAGAACATGCAAACTCCAAACACATGTGACCCAGGCGGAGACTCGAACCTGGGTCCCAGAGGTGTGAGGCAACAGTGCTAACCACTGCACTGCCCCTAGATGTCATCATAACAATGATTAATACAGTGCATCTCCTGGTCGCCCTTTTCCCTCAGGCACAGTGTGGGGTGTCAAGTGCTCAGCAGCTAGTAAGCCACGCCCTCCTGCGATGGCGGCAGCGCATGCTCCGTGCCGACAACACCAGCGCCATCGTCATCTCCCTGCAGGAGCCCGGGGGAGCTCAGGGGCCGTTGCACCACGAGGAGGTCCTTCTCAACCTGGCAGATGGCCCTCACTGCGCACCCATGTCTGGATCGCGATCCAACACCCCCCTCATCAAGGCAAGTGTCACGGGCACTTCGTGGTGGGTGGGCACTGCGGCTGCATCCTCGGAACGCGCCAGCGCATGCCCGTACGTGCTCAGCAGCCCCTCAGATCAAAAGCAGCAGGTAGTCACAGTCAGGTCTAGTTTGACCTTGAATATCACATAACGGTCAGATAAACTCTAGAAGCTTCCTGGTCTGACTTTGCTGTGTGAAAGGAGAGATATAGAACATTAAATATAAGCTGGGGGGGGGGGGCTGGGAACTGGTGCCGTACATGTTGACAGTAAACACATTGTGTTTAAACAACATTGTCCCCGATGGTGGACATCTGTGTCGTAATAATTTACAGTGCTTATAAAAATTATACTTGTGCAGATGCATTAAAGGGGAGGACATTAAAGGTGCCCGCTCATTAAACCCACACACACTGTCTCCAAAATCAATGAGGATTGCTATTTGCTTTTAAAATGATCTTGGACCCATTTGTGTGGCTTTCAAGCAGCTGCTTTTCTCTGCTGTCTGGCAGCCCCCCCCCCCCCCTAAGAATGCCAGCTGCTGTTTGCTGCTTGTGGGAGGGAGGGGGAGGGGGTGAATGTGAGTGAGTACAGATTGTGGGTGGTGCTCGTAGGGGGGCTTGTTTTGACTGCCTTTGCATTTGATCATCTCCCTGTTTCCTCTGCTGGGGGGGTGGGTGCCCCGTTGAGATTAGGCAGAACAGCGATCACGGAATTTGGGGATGGACTTCCGGTGTTGGGGCTGCCGCTGCAACAATTGGGCTCACAAACCGTAACCCGGTCAGAGATGCGAAGATGGAGAGTGGATAAGAGGTCGTCATGTCACTGTATGGAGGCCGCTGCGGCTGTGGGATCCCTGACGGGCGTGGCGTTGCCCTTTCTCCTTTCTCCACAGATGCTTGACACAGACGCCCCCTCGCCCGTGTGCGAGCTGCTCCCGGCCCTGGAACGCCGTAACGGCTTCTCCAGTTCGAATTTCGCGGCCCTCGCTGACCCCCTATCGGTGCGGCTGGCGGACCTTGGGAGCCTGGCGGTGCAGAGCATCCCCACCGGCGGTCGCGCCTCTCCCGGGTGCAAGCGGACCACAGAGGACACAGCCAGCCCCGGCGGGAAGAGACCCCGCCGCAGCCTGGCCCGCTCCCCCCACAGCCCGCTGTCGCCTGCCACCCTGCGGCGCAGGGACCCACAGCGGCTGTCGGTAAGGCGCGGCAAGGGGCAGAAGCAGTCGCCCAACGTGCCAGCTCTGCTGCAGCAGCACCGCAAGGCTGCTGTGTGTGTGTGCTGAGCCCGCCCCCTGGCTCTTGGACACGCCCACGCACATTCTGTCCACTCAACTGCTCACCCCCAACCCACCCACGTCACTACTGATCGCTGAGCCCCAGGACCTATCCGTCGACACCTCCTTGCCATACATCAGACGGGCTCTCGTGTACGATTTTTACATCTTTACGTGAACGGATTCATCCAGATTCACGCGTCCCTTTTTTGAAGGGGTGGGAAAGTTTTTTTTTTTTTTTTTTTTTTTTTTTTTTTTCTTTTTCCTCCCCCCTTTCTTTCTTTTCATACAAAAAGTCTCACTGTCAACACGACTTTGTTCCTGTTGCTTGTTACCTGTAAAGGTGGAAATTTTCGTATGGCTGGTGTATCTTTTTGTTGTTGATTTTTATAATTTTTTTTCCCCCACTTCTCAAAGCACCATACGTGGTCCATTCACTTACTTGTATATATTGTCAAGATAATAATGGATTTATTCGAAGGTAACGGGGGTCTGCGTTAAGTAAAGCAATATATTTTTATACATTGTCTTATTTTAAAATTGGAAAGGATACACCACAGTCAGATTTAGGGTAGCGTAGCGTCACACAGTGTCCTGATAATGTTATTCACTTTGTTCTCAGTTACACCCAAATTTGGGATAATTTATGCATTGTTGTTTTGATGTGCATGTCTATATATATATTTTTTTTCTTAATTGTTCCTTTTTCCATTAAGCGAGGAACTTTTATCCAACATTGGAAGGTGCTGCTATAGTTTAATGGTAAGAAATATAATATTATATATAAAATAAATAATGTTTAAGGTTCATGAAGTGTTGATGTTGAGGGCATGATTCCTGACATTGGCTGTTTGGAAACCACCTCTGTTTTGTCTTGACATTTATCATAAAGTTGTGGTCTCAGAACTGTTGCGAGAAGGTTTCCTAGCAATGTTCAGACTTCTGAGTCGATGGTTACGAGAAGAAAGCTGGACGGACATTTGGTTTGCTACGCCTAACCCCATCACAAAAGCCTCCACTCAGAAGGAGCCAGTCAGTGTGGGCTAGCTTAAATGTAATAAGCCAAGGAGGTCCCAGGTGGAGGTGCTTGGAATGGTGTGGGAGGCTGGAGGTCTTGCAGCAGGACTCTCGTCCTCTGTGGTCCTGGGTGCACAGCCGGACCCCTCAGATCCTCCACATCGGGGCCTAAATCGCAAGTCTTCCTGAGCTTCCTTTCCGGAGGAGCGGCTTTTTATAGTCCAAGCACTCGTCAGAGACCGGGAGGCTACGGGACAGTATTCCGATGTTCTCATGTGACTTTTGTCCATGGAGGGGGGGAGAAAAACGGAGACCATGGAAAGTTCTTAGCTAACCGTGTCGATTTGAATAAGCAGTCTTATTTAAAACGTTCCTGCAGGTGGATTGGAACTGGTGCTGTGGACGACGTCTAAGATGAGAGAACAAAATGAAATTTGTACTTTAAGGTTACGACACATAACACTCCTGCTGTATTCAGTGAAGGAGGGAGACCTTGTTCACGTTACACCTGCATAGCATTGCTGCTTGGCTTAGCTGTGACTCACCACTGTCAGACAGCACTGTACACAGGTGTGAACCCTGACTGGATATTTCTGTCTTTTTTGGGGGGTGGGGGGAATGATGGAAATTTAATCTTGCACAGTCTCATGCTGTGCGGTGTGTGTAACCGTCCTCGGGCCGTTTGTTGCTTTTGGATTACACAGTTGTTCCCTGGTCTCGTTACTCTTGTCAACACTGCGTCAGAAAGACTTTCCAGTTCTAGGCCAAAGTGCAATTTTCGGCATCCATTTTTTTCCATGTTTTTTCACTTTTAACTTCTGGTGATAAATGTGGCACATGTTAAGAAGCATTGTGGGATTCATACTTCAGGGATTCAGCATGTATGCTTTTATTATTTTATTTTTTTTATAGACTTTGTCAATTAAGTCTGAATTGTAGGTCCACTTGGGAATTAATTTCCTGTCAGATGTCCAGTGATCTGTGACACCCCAGTCTGGTTCGCACAGCGTTAACTGTGCATGTTAAACGTCAGTGCACGTGTACAGTCTCATTGTGAAATTTGATCACTCATTTTGAATGTGTGGGATATCAGTATATTGAATAAACAAAATGTTTTTTGGTCTTATTTGTTTGGCTGCAGTGTTTTTGCTCTTGAGAGATGTTGACAGTGTGCATCTAAATTAGCATTGAAAGCTGCACATGTAGACCTACAAAGTTAATACAGTATTTACACAATAAATGTGGATGTATATTTATCACATTCTTCAAAATTTCAAATACCGTGATATACAAGATGATAAATATGAACGTCATTAGTGATACGTTCTATTCTATTAACGGACATTTATTCTAGTTTTTAAAAACGTCCCAACATATTTTCAATCTATGCTCATTCAGGCACATGCACTAACTGCTTCTATTAGGTATTGTACCGTGCACCCAAAGTGATGAAACGGAGCGTTATTATAAACGGCATCTTTGTTGTGAAGCCGAAAGGGTTAAAACTGCCGCAGCCACGCGCGGGATGTCGCGAGAGCTCAATGTAAACAAACAAGTCCGTGCGACGTGAAAGGATCATTATCTTTGGGAAAAGGCAAAATAATTGGATTTTTACAGAAAATAAACCACCGCACTGCTGAGACATCAATTTTAAGAAACCTGTTCTTCTTCGGAAAGAATGGAATTGGAAGACCTCAGTGAAAACAGACCTTATACACAACCGTAAGTCATTTCATGTTTCTGCTAATTGGTTGTATGACTCATAGAGCCCGCCTTCACTGGGTTACGATTGGTCATTTGGAAAACAAGGTGCATTGTAATAGGTTCGTTTTTCAGTTCCGCCATACATTTTTTTCTCTTTATTACAGTTTTGCGATGTTCGGTAAAGATCCTCAGTGAGCAAGTCTAGCTTACCGCAACGCCTACGGTGCGTATCGTAATATTTTAATAAGCAGTATCAGTCGTTTTACTCTTATTGTGCGTCAGACATGTGGTGCAGGGAAGAAGTGACATGTCCTTTCCGTTATACGTTGCTGTTGCGCTGTGTTTGCTAAGCTAGCCAGCCAGGTAGCTAGCTAAGTTGTCAGTCAGAGTTGTGTGGTGTAGAGTACCTGTTTTGCTAGCTAACTCGCTGTTCCGTTACCCCGCACACTTTGGTATGATTATAGTTATGGCTCTTAGTAGTGTTAGATTTATACATAGCATGAAACAGTTGACTTACAAATATGTGTTTATTTTGTGAAATCCCAGTTGCTAGCTGTTGCTGGTCAAAGACCTGCTGCTACTGGTCAAGAGCTTTCATAGTGGACGTCGTCGTCAACCTTTATCCCAGTGACGACTGGCAGGCTTATATTTTTTATAATGTGTGATTGTTTCCGATAGCCTCATTTTGTTATAGCGGTTTGCAAAACAAGCCCAGGCACACAGCAATTAAAGCAAAAATGTAAGGAAACATAAAAAATACATATCGACTTAATTATGTGTGGTAGTTAAAACTGCAAGTTGACGTCAGTTATTTACAGGCAGGGGGTCATCTTAATGGGGGAAACAGTCAAGGCTGACATTAGGAGCAGGGAAAGTCTGTGTGTGATTGACTTTGGGCACGTGGTCTGTTGTCAGGTCTGCACTGAACATCCTAACTTCAGCCATCATCACGCTCATACGTCAGTCATACTCACTGTTCCTTCTCTGGTTTGGCAGGTTCGAGATACGCTGACACGATGGCGTCCGACTCCCCACGGCGACCCAGCCGTTGTGCCGGAGGGGTTGTAGTGCGAGCCCAGGCTGTCACGTAAGGGCAAACCCCCCCCCCCTCCATGTCACCCATGTTAGGGATGGCACATTCGCCTACAGCCCCCTGTTTTTTTTCATAGATCACTCAGCCTGTTTACTGAAGCTTTTTTAGACCGTGTCGTCAAAGCAGCTGTTGGTAAATAGTAATTGACCCTCTTGAAAAAAAGTGCCTGGTGTATGATAAATGACTCCAGAGAAAGGCTGTGCTGGAATGGTACCGACCTCCAGTGTCTGTAAACTGGGAATGTAGAGCCGCTAGATGGTCGATTCACCTTAATAATGTAACATAGCAGAAAAAGATTTGTTGTATAATGAAAAAGTGGTATTTAGAACACAGAGGGTTCATCTTCACTGCACATGTAAACATTAGCTTTTTTTTTGCCATGCATGTATATTTAATTCTGTAATTATGTAGATTAAGAACATGAAATTAAGAAGCTGTAAGTCTGAGCTTTTTCTGTTCATGGCCAATACGGATTTATGCTGCTAATAGCTATAAGGGTTTTGTAACTGTACTTCGCATGCAAAGTAATACAGCAGAGAAATTGCTTTATTTCTCAAGAATGCCCCATCACATCTGCATTGCCATGGGGCTGTATGGTGCTTGCATTTCACACAGGTTTTTGGAACTGCAACTCCATAGCTGGAACACTTGAATTTTGTGAAGGTGGCCAAAAAATGCATTTTTTTTTCTCAGAAGAGTAATGTTGCGGAATGCCTTTAATGTGAAAGATATAATTATTTTGTCCGAAAGTCTGAATTGACTGCATATCAGAACGCATGATTTAAATCTTTGCAGTTCCATAACGAATGTGTGTGAAATGCAAAAAAAGTGTAAAGCCTTGAGCTACAACTGTTAACCCGATACTTTGTTGGCTTTTCTTCCTTTTTCGCGGCAAAATATGAAACAAACTGGCCGTCTCTGCCTAGTGGAAATCTAAAGAGGATCCAACACAGTGGTCACATAACGTATTTTCATGCTTCATTCAGTTTTCACGGTTGTGGGGAAATCCAGTACTTTTGTGAGTTGTTGCATTTGTTTATCGTGCCAGGAATTTGCACCAAATGATGCCCGTAACAACCCTGTAAGGAAGAGGCGAAGGGTTGCTGCATGGTGTTCATTTCCATGGCTGCCAGTACCCAACAGTTCTGTACTGAGAGCCATCTATGTGGCATCTGCATACCTTCAAATGTTTTAGTGGGGCTTCGTTAGATTATGAACATACAAGTAAATCCATAGTTTACAGGAGCCGCCTCGTTTTTGCAGGGAGCAGTCCTACATGGAGAGCGTGGTCACTTTTCTGCAAGACGTTGTCCCACAGGTAAGGACACTTTCTTCTCGCATGCCACTGAGGAACATGCATCACCATGGAATGTCTGTTAGCTCACTTCTGGCTTGCTCCTTTTGTGTTTGTTTTCCAATTTAAGGCTTACAGCGGTGCCCCCCCGACAGATGAAAAAGAGAAAATCGTTTGGGTCAGATTTGAGAAAGCTGATATTAACGGTAAGGGCCGAGTGACACATGCTGTGTTGTGCCCTCGCTCACATTGAATAGCGTTGTTACAAGCAGCGCCATTGCTGCAAGACATATTTTAGTAACGTGCAGTTACTTATGCCTCTATGCCAGCGTCTCCCAATCCAGTCCTCGGGGACCCATAGACAGTCCATGTTTTTACTCCCTCCCAGCTCCTAAGGGAACAAAAATGTGGATTGTCTGGCAGGGAGCTCAGAGGGAGCAAAGACATGTACCAACTGTGGGTTCCTGAGGACCAGGTTGGGAAACACGGTTCTATGGTATAAGTTTGCCGTGCCTCGGCTCTCCTTCCCCAGAATGTTCCATCCACGTGAAGGTAATTCTTCTGTGAGTTCTCACTGTCAAAGAAACAGCATAAAAGATGCGGCTAAACTGGTTGAATCCTCATAAGGAAATCCAAAAGGGTCCTTCTCTATAGGGTACCTTCCATTTTTAATTGTCAGATATAAGTCTCTGTGAGAACCTGAATTTGTTACTTTATTATGTGACCTTAGATGACTGATTCTTTGGGAGGTTGGCTTAGTTCTTGGTTGCCTTTGTGTGTTTCTCATCAGGGACCTTGCATGCTCCATTTTTCTGCTAAATCCAGGAAAATGGCCTTGCTGATTTCGTATAATGTCATTCAGGCTACTTACCAACTGGGGGGGTTAGGCCCAGTGTTGAAATCTGGGATTTCAACTGGCATCCTTTCCATCACAGGCGCAGGGTTCCAACCCGCTTCAGTGCTGATGCTGATATTAATTCTTCTAAAAATGATCGGTCTGGCATTTTGAAGATTCACCATTACAAATGTGTGTTGACTGTGCTGGAACTGGGAAGAGGGGGCTGCATGTAAATGTATAAATATGCAATGCTTTTGTTAGGTGTAGGAGTAAGTCATCAGATGTGCATTAAGTCCCGATGCATTACTAAAAGCAAATCTTACTGTTTCTAACGGGGGCCCAAGTCTTCTTGTTAAAGCACGTGTTAACACAGTGCTCAAACGTGCTCAATACATCAACGGCCCATGTCAACACTAGTGCTTTTCAATTTCATTAACAACGAGCGAGTGGCAAGTGATTGCCAGTCAGGGAATGGCTGAGAGTGAGCCGTGATCCAGCTGTGAAGGCAGGCAGAGGGCGGCCCGCTCGCTGCGGTCGTCACCGTATGGCAGCCCATCGGAGCTGCCTGCGTTTCTGCTCAATCGCACCCGTCAAATCCCCTTTGCATCAACATGTGATCGTTGGCTTGTCTTGCCTTTTTTTTTAATGCAGTGAAGTCTGAAATGTAAAAGGTCTGTGGGTAACAGACCTGTGTACGGTTAGCATTGCTGGGGGGTGTTTGCCAGTCACTAGGCCTTTGCCTCCCAGAGGACCCCCCCATGCCTGCCGTTGGAGATTGTGCTGCCCTTCCTTTCTCATCTTCTGCCTCCTTTTTATTTTCCAATTGAAAAGTTGTCTTGCATTACGTGTTGTTTTGTCTGCCTGCAAAGTTGTATCTGTTATAATTAACAGTAAATGTACCCGTGACGATTTGCCAAAATTGATTCGCTAAAGGACAGCTTGCTGTGAGCTCACCGTGCCTTCGGTCAGAGCTGTGTAAGTCAGTGCTCCTTCTCTGCCTCTCTCCTGCGGACAGATGTGGCCCGCTCCCCGGAGTTCCTGGAGATGCACGGCAGCGGCAGCGATCCGCCACTCTGCCTGATGATTGGCTACACGGATGGGCTGCAGATCTGGAGTGTGTCTGTGAGTATAGATCCCCCCGCCCACTTCTCATATCGCAGTCATCACCATGAAATCCAGGTCGGGAAAAAGAAGAGCCATAATATCTTACCCATTGTTGGAGCAGTCCTGGGGGGGGGGATGTTGTGCATTGTGGAGAGTCCCTTTAGTTCTTTTTGCCGTGCTGGGGCAGACTGGCCCATGGGGCAGCCTTGATCTCAGAAGGAACCTTGGTGTGTTCTAGGCTGTGTGTCACGTGGGCTGATTCCTAACCATCCGCAGGTGGACTAAATTGTTCTGTAAGTGCTCGGGGGAGTTGATCCCAAAGGCTACCGGAAGCTCTGGTTCTCTCAGTGTGTAGCTGTTCATGCCTTAATGTGGATAAATATGCCTCGGACCTGGCGGTCCAGCACTTTGCTCAGTTGATTGGTCTGTACTTAGCGTTTTCAGTTTCTGGGTTAAGATGCATCGGGGTTCCAGGTCTGTGCTTTTTCTGTTTAATGCGGTGCTGGAATGACAGGCCCCATTAAGTGGGCAGGTAGCAGAACTCGCAGGCGAGCCGGGCTGCTGAGCTAGCAGAGGGAATCGCAGCGCCGGTCCTGCATATTCACTTTGCATTCCTGTCTGTTTCCAAGCACAGCGTGATCGGAAGGAAGATCCATCACTGTTTAAGACAGTTTCGAAGTAATTGGCATCACTGCTTGTGGCTATAAATGATTGTGAATGTGGGTTGTGGAAACTGCAAGTTTACATCAAATTCATTTTTAACTGAACTTGTTTAATTTTTCGTAATAGTGATTTTGCTTGATAGTGATGTGTTGTGTAGAAGGTCAAAGAATGCTATACTCTGGCCATTGACAAGAGATTTCCGCAATATACCTGTATATATATTTATCCATCGATTTTCCATGACCACTCATCTCATGCAGGGTCATGATGTGCCTGTGTCCCAGTCCGGGAAGCACGTTGCACAAAGTAGGGGATACCCTGGATAGACAGGCAGTCCATCATAGGGCAGTGAAGTGAGGTATAAGAAATGGCTTCAATGTGACATTGTCTTATGGCCTTGACGGCTGCTATACCAGAAAATGAACACTAGATGTCAGTAGAGGCAAAGATTTGGACATGTGGTTCCTCGCTTTGGAGACACACTTTGAGAAATCGAACAGCGACTTCACAGACATCTAATTCAGACGAAGGTCTGCTGTCATGATCTGTTTACGGTTTGTCCCTCATCCTTAAGTTCGCCGCGGAGCGCCGATCTGGTGTCATGTGGGTGATTAGCTGGGTGGGGGCCCTCATGGTACACTTTCATGGGTAGGAACCACAATTACAGGGAACATATGGAAAAATGGCATGTGGTGAATTAGATAATATGTAGAGGCTCGCGGAGGTGACGGACATATCACTATTTTAGTCTTCAATCCATGTTTCCTTTCAGTGAAGTGAAAATGGAAGAATCCTTTTCCTGTGTTGGCGGGTTTTTCCCAAGAGTGGTTGGTGTGTTGAGAGAAAGATCTATAACCTTTGTGGGACTTTCGAGCTGCAACGCTATGTTTTTGCCTTTATATCTAACTTTAAAGTTCGGTGACACGAAAAGCTGACCGTCTGCATAAGAGTTAATCATTTACTGGCCTGTCGGAAAAGGCTCTTATTACTCAGCAGTGCGGAGGAACTCTCGGGTTTGGCATTTGCCCTCCGAAGTTAGTCTGAAGGTCACGACTTTGCCCGCCCAGCTTGAGGCTACGCCACGCCCAGCTCTCTATCGTTTGGCCCGGGATAGGTGGCAGTTAGGGAAGGATAGGAGGCTGTCTCACTGCCCTAAGTGTGTCATGGTGACCCGGCGACAGCCATGTTTAATGCTAGATTGTTGGTTAGCCAATGAGATGCCACTAGAAAGGGCAGCCATTTTCCTACTGGCTGTCCATTCCCAGTGGTGAAGTCTGGCCAAGCTCCCTCTGGTGCCACCTTCCCTGTTAGTTTTTGTGCATTCCCTGTCGCTCATAGGTTTTTATGTAGGTCATACATGTTGTTTTGAATCTTATTCTTAATATTTAAAATTCTGTTCTGTGTTCTCTGTAATTTAAGGCGAAAAACGGGGGAACTGGGATTTTCCCTTTGAGTGTTTTTTTTTTAAAGGAAAATGAGTTTGAGGATTTGCAAACCATTTGTGTACGAACTAAAAGTTTTTGAAGCCCCCCCCCCCCCCAAACTTTTTCATATCTGCTGTCAGTGAAACAAACACTTCACATCCGCTCCCTGAAAGCAAACAAAACAAGTCTTTAATCGTCCCTCTGTAAACAACCGGAGTCCCTTAAGATGAGACAGACTGCTCCCCCCACGCTAGCAGGCGGACTCTTTGAGAACATCGCTGCAGGTCTGCAAAAAAAAAAAAAGGTATATAAATGGACGAGCTGCGTCGAGGGATAAATGTGTTACCTGGCTCTGGATCTGTTTGAGTTTTAAGTGAGATATATATTGTATAATTCTTCTGCTCTGACCCTCCTGCCTTTCTGTGTCAGCCTGATTCCTGCTCGGCCTTTGGAGAGCGATGAAAGCGAGTCTGGTCCAGGGCATGAGTGGCCGTGAAGTGCTCATGACAACCGCTAAGCTGACACCCTCCATAATGGCGTTAAATTGAGTTGGAAACAGCCCCCCCCCCCCGCAACACACACCCCAGGCTGCTTATCAACCACCACCCACCCCCAAGTACATGTGCGTCGATGTCTCCTCGAAGGTGATCTTCGCCCGGCGAGGTGTTACCCTCCTGCCCTCGGTCCGCGGGGTGCCTTGGGGGGGGGGGGTGTTGATCGGCGGAGGTGTCCGTGGGACTGACATGCTTTGAAACGAGGCATCAGGAGCAGCGGCGTTGTTGCTAAAAGCCCCGGCTGTGGGCAGCTGGACCCCCATCCACCAGGAGAGGCACGGTGTCCCCCCCCCGCCCCCCCATGCCTCCAAGTTCTGGTTTATTTCTGTTTCGTGTTTTCTCCCTCCTCATTCGGCAGAGTGATGTGCTACAGGTGGGGGAGGCTGGGGGGCAGAGAGAGTCCTGACATCTTCAGCTGCGGAGCGTGTCTCTGACGTGCGACAGGAAAAAGGAAATGTACCTAATGGGGCTTTGTGTGCCCGCTAGGGGGCGCCGTCTCCATCCATCTAAAATTCAGGTTAAATATTTAGGCCTGACGTCGCTTCAGTTTCTCCGGCTGGCTGCCATGGCAGGGGGATTTCCGGTGTCCCAACTCCACGTCTGTAGACCCACCTGCAGGGATCTGATTATGGTGCCGATGCGCAAGACGGTCAGCAGCGTTGCCTTGTGAGGAGGATCCATTAGCCCCATGCCGTTTGCGATAAGGCCTCTGGGGGGAGTGTTACAGCCTGTGGTATCTTATCGGGGGGGGGGTGGGGGGGGGGGGGGGATAGGAATAAAAGCAGATTCTCTGGATCGCCGTGAGCAATGTGGTACCAACCTCCCTTACCCAACATTCACTGCGGCTGAGGCGAGAACATGCAAACGCAGGCCGATGCAGGAGAGGTGCAGAAAGTCTGGCCTGGAATTATGGGAGTAAAGTCACTTAAAAAGATATAATTGGGATAGACTTAAAAATAAAAAAAAACAACAATTTCATATATTGCTGTGTTAAATCATAATGTGATGGTGAAAATGTCAAGTGGGTGTCACACAGACTTTATTACAATGAGGATGCACTTGGCAGTAATGCATAATGACAGTCGCATTAATATAAATCCCTCAATCCTGCAAATTCCATTATTCTGCCGGCCCATTTAATTGTCTGTATTTCTTTCAGATGTCTATGACTTTCAGATGTGTAGATCAGTAATCTCTCACTTTAAAAATGTGTGTATATATATACATATATACATAAAAATATAGAAAAGTCTGCAGCGGCTGCAGCTTATGAAATGCATTATTCTGATGTGCCACTTATGCGAGCACCGCGGGCGCTTCAGAGGCCAGCGGCTGGCGGCTGGGCTTCACGCGCCCGAGACGGGCACATTGCTTAGCTCTGTTTGTTAATGCGTGCCCACCTTAATTTAACGGGGGAGGGAGGGGTGAAAATACGGAGCGAAGGAGGACCGCCTGAAAGGGTGACACCCCTCCGGGAGCACGCCGGGGAGGCATTGCATGCGTGCAGTTTCACCCTCACACCCCCTTCCCCCCCCCCCCAACATCTGAAGAGGTGATTTACTGAAAAGCCAACAAAAAAAATATATATATAGACGCTTGACGCACTGCACGAGGAAAGCTGACCCGTGACGATGGTGAGTCCCGCCAGGAAAAGCTGGGACTGGTTTGCTCCGCTGAGCTTTTGACAGAGAGAGTAATCGTCTGCATTGTAATATTTTGGATGCATCGACTTTGCTCTCTGGTAGCTTTTGTTCTGTGGTTAGCTTTGCAGTCCTTCGTCTCTCTTTTGGCACCCTCCCTTCACGTGAACCCTGATCCACACAGTTGGAGTTGATTATTTTCCTTACAGTGTGAACAAATCTTTCTTTGTTCTCCCATATATTGTCCCCTGACTTCCTTGGACGGCTTCTCAGTCCGACGGCAAGAAGTTTATCATCGGCCCTGGTAATTGTTTCATTGCGTTACGGAGTTTGGTGCCCCCAGGAATAACGGTAATTGGAAGTATGTCTGTATTGATTACAGGACTAACTTATTAAGGGTTTGCTAAACTGGCAACCCACAAAGCATGAAGCTTATTATCAGAAGTAGGGCTCTGCTAGGGGGGAGGGCATGTTTAACTATTTCAGGCGCCTGGAGATTGGTCTGTTTACAGGATGTCCAGCGCGTGAAGTTTTTGATGTCCAAGAACAGAGGTTTTTTTTTTTTTTTTTCTGTGGTGGGGCCATCCTTTTTAGTCAGGCAGTGGTTGGGAAGACCTGGAGGACCTCGGAAAATAAGGAGTTGATTGCGTGTGATTGAGCCTTGGCTTTCTGCGGTCGAAACCGGTCTTCGCTGCGGCTTCCGAGAGGAAGCGGCTTAATGTTTCTCGGGGGGTGGAGGGGGGGTGACGTGGGTGGGGTCTGTAATAACACGGCCCCCCGCGTGCAGGCAGAGTGGGCCGTAGCCCGTCATGCCCCCCCTCACCACCAACACTGTTCAAAAATGCATGCAAACTACTCAAAATGGAGAAGGTGACCGGATATTTAAAATGGCTGCTCTCAGTCTTTTAAGTCATTCTTCCATCCCACGGGAATCTGTTTTTTTTTAACCCTCCCCCTCCGACAGTACCGATGCTCCTTCATGAGGTCCTCAGGCTTGCAGGCACTCATTAGCAGTGGTGTCCCGGTCATGACGCGTCCCCATTCTCGCCTGTGTTTGTCCTGCACCACTAATGCCACGTCTGTCTTCAGCCACTGCCGTCACCCCGACAGCTTTTGTTTATTCTCCGATAAACAAACACAGAAAGGCTCCCTTTGTCTCCCTGGACTGTTCCCTTCTCCCAGTCTGCTTGACGGCCCCGTTTTACACTTTATTTAAAAGCACTTAGCCAAAATGGTGGGCCTGGCAGGTTTGAGGAGGGAGCTGTCGAATTGCCCCTCTGCGGCAGATGAGCTCCCTGGCTCCGCAGTGTCCGCTTCGTAAGCGTTTCTGTGGGGGGGGGGGGGGGGACCTGGGGAGATGGTGATGGCCGGTCCCCAGGGGACTTGGGCTCCACGCGACCTCTGCCCTCTGGTGCAGTGCTGCGGGTACGAGTACCGCATGGTGGCCATCGTGAGTCCAAAAATCCACTTTGAGGGGCAGACTGGATGTGAGGACGGCCTTGATTCCGATGTGCCGTAATATTAATGGTGGCTTGTGTGGATGCATGCAGGTTTTACTAGTTTGTTTTAGGGAAAATCTGGACGAATTTCCTTTTAGCGAATGAATATTCCAGCAAAAGACGGTATCCCCCCACAAATCAAAGGCCTTTTATATGTGCTGCATTTTATACCACTTTTACAAGTGTCACAGATTTGAAGCAGTTTTTTTTTTTTTTTTGGTCTGTTTTTGCATTTCAGCGCAATGGGGTTAATTAGCATTAATTGTGTCAGGGGTGAGGGTTCGAGGAAAGTTTCCACGAGAACAGCGATGCAGGTCTGTGCATCACTTTCTGTGTGTTTGCATTTCAGCTGACCGGAGAAGCCCAGGAGCTGTTCTCTGTGAGGCACGGCCCGGTGCGGACGGCCCGGATCCTCCCCGCACCACTCATTGGTGAGTACCCCTGTGGGTGCGCGGTTCTCCCGCCTGCCCTTTCCCAGGCCTGGCCGGGGTCCATCGTGCAGCTCGTAGGCCGGGGGAGAGTTGAGTTTGTGACCTTTGCCGCCGCCCCCCTCTGCTGGACACAAAAGTGAGATTTTTCGCCCCAGTCCGCTTGCCCTTTTGCGTCCGTGTGGGCTGTGGCACATAGGTGACCGCGAGAAATGCCGGGGCTCCGTGAGGCTTTGTGCCGCGCCGCGTTTCCGTGGAGCCTTACACAGTCTGTTGTTTTCAGACAGGAGGAGGAGTCTCGCACGTCACGAATCGGCGCTGACTGTGCCCACCTGCGTTAGCTGTGAGTCCCCAAAGAGCGGCGCTGGTCTCTCTGCGTTTCACCTCGGGTCAGGCGGAGCTCGGCTGCGTGGCGTCTATCAGCCTACATCCTCCCTGGGAAGGAATCTCGCTCTCCGCCCAAAGAGCACCACCTACCTCCGCTTTTCAGCACCCCTGTGCTGCTTTTGAAGTCGCATCGAATCGCAGCGCAGTTTCAATTTGTTTTGCTCCCCCCACCCCCCCCCACTGCCTCCTCCCCCCCAGTATATCATCGTGAAATTAAAGGCTGCCGCGTGTTTCTTAATAGAGCGAAGGCCCAGCCAGGCCCCCGCTGTTTCCCCATCCTAATATTAAAGTCACTCCTTTATGATTAGTGTTGGCATCGCGCCAACTGGCGGATGCAGGAGTGAGGCCCTCTTCAGTGCCAGAGTTCAGTAAAACATGGAGATTGTCCTCCTTTCATCACAACTTGCCTATTGGCTAGTGGATGACTTGCGGTAATTACGTTTATTAAAAGAATAAGTTTTAGCGGTTGGGGGGGGGGGGGGATGGTGGGTGTGATTGAGGCTTCTTCCCTGCCTGGACGGATTCCCCCCAGGTGTCTGAGACTCTGGGCTTTCCGAGGCCAAACGATTCCCACCGCCGTACGGGTGACCCACCCCACAGCTGCTTTTAATATGTGAAGAAAAGGAGCGGACGCATCCTCGCAGGCCACGGAGGCGCAGGGTCCACGGCACCCAGAGTTCCACGCAGCCCACAGCGCAGGTGGAACGGCGTGGAAATGCGACAAATACACTGAATTACAGAGTGTGATGAATGGCATATCGCAAGTGTATTTTTATTTATTTTTTTTTTTGAGTTGTTCCCTGCATGTTCCGGTCTTTGGGCAGACTTCAACAATGCACAATGACAGCATTGAAAAGCGCCTGGAATGGGATAAAAGCACAGGGCGTTAATAAGAAGCAGCAGATATCCAGCACATGAGGGGAACGATTCTCTGCAAAATAAAACGAATTGTACCAGCGGGGGAAAACGATTGCAATCTGTCAGGCGCAAACAGTGTTGCACTGTAGTGAGTTGTGAAGGGGGATTGTTCCATGTGGGAGTCTGGGTGGGTGAACTTGGAAAGGAGTGGAAATAGGTGTCGATTTTAATAAGTAAAGGTCTCTCCCAGAATAAAGGAGGAAATTCACAGTTTTTTTTTTTCTTTCCCAGAAGGCATTGAACCATTTTTAAATCACTGTGGTGGTTCCTCCCCCCCCCCACTGTGTTCGTACAAATCTGCCTCTTAAAGGTAAATCTGCAACCTGCTGCTCTGGTGGCTTGTGGAGAAACTTCATGAGTTTTGCCATGGAGGAAAAGCGCGAAAGAATGATAGCGATTATGTTTAGCGTGTAATTTTTATTCTGCACAACTAATTTGTTCAGTATTCTTTGATGGATGGAGACATTGGCCATTTTTTTTTCATTTGACAGCTTAATATAAATGAATCCTGACTGGCGTCAGTTTTGGTTTGGTCAGTAATGTGGTAATGTCCTACACACATCCCTCACTTCCAGGATCTCATTCACGGTGAGCTATGTCGGGGGGGCACGCCGTACCACCCGCTTGCGAACACGCATGCACACGCGTGTGGGATGGAAGGCAGCTTGTGTTTCGAAATCTTTTCAGCATGGCCGGGAAGCAGCAAAGTGGATTTGTTTTCCTAATTGTGTCATTTTTAAATTGAAGTCAGCTGCCATCTTGGGGCCCGAGGCCCCAGGCCCCCAGTCAGACGCCATGGCCACCGACTGCTTTGGACGGCGGGCGCGTGAGGTTTGGACGGGTGCCCTTTGGCAGCACTAGGGGTTTGCGGGTGACACGCACGCCCGTACGACGTGCCCCGAGGGCCCCGTGGTTGCCGGGCTGATGGTTGTCATCTCTCGGCGGGGCCAAAACGACAGTTTGGACAGTGGTTTGGAAGTCCTCTCGCTCGCCTTTAGGGTTCCAATCCTGCTGCTAACGAAATCCTCATTCTTCATATAAAACAGATATGATGGTAAATTCCAAATTCTGTGAACTCCTCAAGCACTATAAATTTACTTGGGCCATGCGAGCACCAACCCCCACATGCGGAACGGCCCGGATCCCGGCGTGTCCCGGGGCCGCGTGTGCGCTCGCACTGGTGTTCCAGCTTCAGTTGATCCCCATAAGTACGTATGTGAACCCAGCATTATTCTGCGGTCAGGGGGATGAGCTGACAGGAGAGAAGGTCCCTTTTATTATTTATTTATTTATTTTATTTTTTTGCAGAGTTTTCTTGGAAATTTTGAGACCATAATTTGATTACAGAGAGGCTGTTGTAATGCAATCAACGCGCTTCCTGCCACAGGAGCGGCTTGTTAAGATGAAGTGGGTGGCTGGTTCTGCCGGACAGACCAGAGGCTTCGCATGCACATCCGTGATGAATGTCCCCTTTGTTTCCGGACAGTGTTTTAATCCCCCCCCCTCATCCTGCCTGTGTTCTCGCAGGTCCTCTGAAGGCTGACAGTTTCGCGGAGAAGAGGCCCCTTCTCGGCGTGTGCAAGAGCGCCGGGTCCTCTGGGTGAGTGGGCGCTAGGGCTGCCACTTCCTCTGCCTGCTCATGGGGTACCAGGGATTTGGGGGGGGGGGGGGGGGGGGTGGTCGTTCTCTCCCCAGTTTACTGATCGTGGCGCCGTGAGGGCTGCAGTTCCGCAGGGTTTGGCCGACGGACGGCATGGTTTCCGTTGGGCTCATCCGAGCGGAAGATGAGATGCGAGGTTTACTGGCCTCATGCTTTGAAGCCTGCCCCCAAGAGCGCCCTCCCCCCCCCCCCCCCCACACACACACACACACACACGCACACACACACACAGAGGCAAAGTCCCGGGGTGAGTTTCTCCAGAGCCACGCAGCCGCACAGCACACCTCCCTCTCGGAGCTTGTCATCTGTGCGATTCGGCGCAGGCACATTTTCCGGTCAGCCCCGGATCGGCCTGAACCCCGGGTCCTAATGGAATCTTTTATTTCCCCGTCACTTTTTATGGGTTTTCCTTCCCCTCCGCGGCGCAGCAGGAGAGTTCATTCTGCGCGGCCTCCCCAGTGTCACGCGGTTCAGGCGGAGAGCGCCTTTGAAAGCCTGTAATTTGCGTCACGTAACGAGCGCCATCAAAGCGGCTCACGGGCCCTAGGCCCGGGTAGCGGTTGGGCGGGCTGGAGCCCCAAGAGCTCTCGCCAACCTCAGCACGCCCCCCACCCACCCCCTTCACACACAAGAGAGGGGTGTGCTCAGGGATGCACCCTAGAAGGAAATGTGGCATCGACATCCGTGGCCTCTTCCTCCTGCCACCGCTCCTCCCCCGTTTCAGCGGGGACCACCTTTCTGATGTTCCCAGCCCCCCCCACGGAAAACTCGCCATGTCCGTCCTCACATGGAAAAAGAGGCTTAGCGGCTTTGGCTCGCGGACCCACAGACGTTTGCGTTAATGCCGAAAACACGTCCGCGTTATAAACCGTAACCCTGACCTCTGGCTGAATGGCGTGGTACGGTCCCGAAAGTGCTTTCTAAATAACGTTATATTTAAAAAAATATATATATATAATATATGAAAAAAGGGAAGGAAAAACCCTCAGAACACATTAAACTCTCTTTTTCCATAACTAGTTCATAAACTTACTAAGGTCCTCACACGATTTTTAGTGTATAATCATTTTAAAATGACAGCTTTAGCCAACCACCAAAAAGGACGCCGTCCTGACACAGAAATGGAAAACAGATTCCGAGTTTTGGCCGCCGCAGCCGCGCCGGTTTAGAAGTCAGTGCACTCAGCTTCAGGCTTAGATTACAAGATGTGCAAATTAAAGAGAAAGCAGCCCGAGGAGTAGCATGTGTGACGGCCTTGTGTTTGGGGACGCGCAGCCCAGCTCTCGCTCTGCGCCGTCCCGTCAGCGGATGTGTGTCCATCACGCTGGGTTTGCGGATGAAGGGCTACGGGTGGTTGTGCATCGCGAGCCCCTCCCCTACTTCCCAAGGATCTGGATCAGCTCTGACTCTCCATCGTGGTGCTGCTGGTCTTGAGGTGCTCTGTAGGCATTAAGGTTTACAAGACGCGGCACCGAACGGTCTTGCCGATCGTTCCTGCATTCGTGTGCGAAGAATGGAGAAGTACTTCGACTGCTTTGTTTTTCACCGCCTTTCAGGGTGTTTGTAGGACAGAAAAACGCTTCTTTGTAACAGGCTTCACTGATTCATGAGTGCTCAGGGTAGGAAGACTCAGTGCGGAAATCTGGTGCTGTTCTGGTTCTTCTGTGTTCAGGGTAGGAACCTGACCGCGTTTAGGGTAAGATTGTGGCCCTGTCATGCCAAATGTCATCCGGCGTCCGAATATCTCCCGCCTGTGACATAACGCTCAGCTGTTAGGCCGATGACGCAATCGCGATGGTGCAGTTCCAGGGCACCCGAAAGTTCCCCCTTACCGCTGCAGGAAGTTAACATCAGTAAACCACGTTCACAAATGTTTTTCAAAAAGTGTTTTTTATTACTTATTATGAATCTCATTTCCATTTAGCCATAGAGTAGAACCAGCATGTTTAACCAACATGTTTTATTAGTTTATTAATGTATATTTCTACATTATTTATTATTATATATTTGTATGTTTAGGTCGATAGCTATGTGTTTTATCGAGTATAACCACTAATTTGATAAGAATTGTCTCACTAATATGTTTTATTATTATATTAATGTATATTAGATTTGATTTGATTATTGATGTATAATCAGCTGCTGTGTTCAGGGTATCGAGCTGGTTTTGTGTGGGGTAACGCTCTGGCCACGTTCCGGCCCTGCTGTGTTCAGGGTATCGAGCTGGTTTTGTGTGGGGTAACGCTCTGGCCACGTTCCGGCCCTGCTGTGTTCAGGGTATCGAGCTGGTTTTGTGTGGGGTAACGCTCTGGCCACGTTCCGGCCCTGCTGTGTTCAGGGTATCGAGCTGGTTTTGTGTGGGGTAACACTCTGGCCATGTTCCGGCCCTGCTGTGTTCAGGGTATCGAGCTGGTTTTGTGTGGGGTAACGCTCTGGCCACGTTCCGGCCCTGCTGTGTTCAGGGTATCGAGCTGGTTTTGTGTGGGGTAACACTCTGGCCATGTTCCGGCCCTGCTGTGTTCAGGGTCGGAAGCTGCCATCTCCAGTTTTGATGCCTTCCCAGTTGTGAATTCCCAGGGGAGGCGCGGCTCGCCTCTGATAAATGCCCCCTTCCGTCAGCATGTCGCTGACAGCTGGATTTGTTTGGGGGGGCCTCGCCTCAGCTCGGACCACCCAGTCGCCATGGAGACACCGTCTCACCAGTGATCAATGACAGGCCCCCCTCCGCCCACACCGGCCCAGCAGAACCGCAGTCATGTTTGTCATCAGGAGAGGCGGCGTGCCTCCCGCACCCTGGACGGGAGCCTCCATCCAGGCTGCCCTGAGAGCCGCTGAGCCTCGGTGTCTCATTGCAGAATTAATCTCGTCCTTTTCATCCCCTCGATGGAAGCGTCGCCGTCGTTGTCGTCCGGTGTCCCTAATTGTCCTTCTCTAAATTCAGATGAAGCCCTGCTGTCACAGAAAGCCTGATCATTAATTACAGGGCTGGATTAAAAAGGGCAGAGGCATAAAAAGCAAACAGTCCCAACAAACGGTTTCAAGAGAGACTTAAGCAAAGCTTATTGTGATACTAAGCTGTGCTTTTCCATTGCATTCTCTCCGCAGGTTTTAAACATTAGATGTGAAGTATCCTGCCTAAAGTGTATTAAATGGAAAAGCAAAATCGGGGTATTAAAGAGGAGCCAGATTAAGAGGATTGAGAACTAGCGCCTGTTACAGAGTGGTGCATTGCTGTTGGGTGGGTGCTGCACTTTCCCCTATGCCACACCCACCGTGTTGAGCACCTGAAAGGCCCTCGGGTGCTGGGGGTGCTTTTGTCGCCTTTTTTTTGGCCGTAAATCCAGGAGATGCTTGGCACATGTCTCAGCACGAGCCCGTCGACCAGCTGCCCCGGTTGTTTGAGTACAAGAGCGCTTAATCGCAGCTCTCACGCGGCACTCGGGATATTGTCAGTTTATTTCTAAAATGTATCTCATAGAATTATAGCGTGGCTGAGTTGCAAGTACATTAACGATGAGGAATAATAAATAAAAGACACCTGGATGGAAGCTGATCATCCTTTGATGTTTTAGTGTTTTTATTGTGTAGTCTGTGATACAATAGTAGTGTTATTGTCATTATTAGACTTCTCGTAATGGTACATGAATTAGTCCATCATTGGTCATGCCTGTCATTTAAAAATTTAGAGGCTTCTCTTCCTGTTCGCGTTGGATGAAGACTTTCCTGAATATCGGACACGCCCTGCACTATGAGAGTAGAGGGTCTGCGGTGGTTGGTCTTCCTCACTCTCCCCGGCCTCATGTCCCGAGTCCTTTTGCTCTCCTCTCAAGCATTTATTGCGGCCGTGGAGTCTGCTCTTTCCGCGTTTGCCGTTTTTATTTGAGAATTCGAGGAAGGTTTCTGTTCATTTCATTCAGTCATTCATTCAGTCATTTATATATTTCTCCTGCTTTGGAAAAGATTCAGAAATGACCCAGGAATTGAGAAAATCATAAAGCTTGCGGTGACTGTGACCTCCACCTAAAAACTGCTTCCCGTTTCCAGGTTCGCTGCAGGCCAGTGAGTTAGGGTGGGTCGCTGACATCATCTGAACCCTGAGTGACTTTCCTTCCTGACATTAAGCCTTTAAAGTACAGGCATGTGTATGCACCCATCGGACCCGGTTTATTAGGTACACCTGTTTGCAATCGTGTGGAGGCAGCCGAGTACCTACAGTGTGTAGAAGAGGGGTGTGGAGGTTCGGTTACTGTTCGGCTCAGCCTTGTGATGTGTTGCGATTGTACGTGCCAGACATGCCAGTTCTGGAATCTCCAAAACAGTCATCCTCCTGGGATTCTCGCATCCTACATTGTCCAGAGTTTACACAGACTGGTATGATGAACAAAAAAACATTCTCTTGTTAATGAGAAAGGTCAGGAGAGAATGGGCAGACTCGTTAAAGCTGACAGGAAGGCCACAAGTGCAAAAATGACAGCTCAATACAACAGTGCAGGATGGCTCCTATGAACAAACAATTTGTGTATCCTTGAAGCTGTTCGGAGGGAAATGTATCTTGTATCTTGGTGTACCTAATAATGTGGCCCCTGGGTGTATTCATCATGTCCTACCAACCGGACATTAGTGTCTAATTTAATCAGCCAGCATGTCAGGAACCAGAACGTTTATTAGTTGTGAAATAGGTTAATGTAATGTCCAGGGAGCGGGCTAGACAGCATTTAAAACTTGCAGCCTCCTGCTGTCCCGACAGCAGGCCTGAGCTCACTTGTGTTCTTCCTGCACCTCCACAGTTTGAGCCCCAGGATGGGATTGCCTTCGCTAGAGGGTTCTGTCTCTGCCATCATGGATGAGTTCATCCAGCAGCCCTGGCCTGCCAACCCTGATCCAGATGCCTGTCTGTCCTGATCAGTAATCAAATAAAAATATTTATGCCAGGCAACGCCGCTCCCCAGTGATGAAATTCAGATTGTTTGTAATTAACAGAAGCCCATGTAAACCTCACGCGCTAAAAAAGCATTTACTCACAGGAGGGTGGAATGGCGGGGGATGAGTTCACCCCTAGTGCTGTAAGATTTATGGGGGGGGGGACGTAACCAAGGAGCGATTGTGACAAGGGTTCTGTGTTGTGGGGGGCACTGCTTCTTTCTGCAGCATCGGGTTCGAACCTAGAGCAATGGTACTAGGCAAGGGGGGTGGGCAAGCGAGGGTCTCACAGGTGCCGCGGCGGGGTGAGTAATTAAAAACCGTAAACGCCATAAAGATAATTAGAAAAGGCGACGAGAGTGGGGGGGGGGGGGGGGACCTCACGCCCAGCAAATGTGTTTCCAATATGTGTTCCGGAGAAGGTACAGCCAGGACACCCCCGTGTGTGAAGGAGAGGAAATATATTTCTGGCCACGCTGAGGATGCAGAGCTGCGGTTCAACTTTTTACTCTAATTATTTTCCAGCTAATGCCCGCGGCGTGCTGGAATCAAAGGGCCCCCCTCAGGACCCCAGAGGCCTCTGATGTGGCTGCCGTTTGTTGTGTGCTGAGGACTGGGTTTGGAGAGAAGCTGGGGCGTGGGGGGGGGGGGTTAGGGGGGGGGGGTGGGTGCTGAAAATTGTGACAGAATTTTTTTTTTTTTTCCCAGAAACTTCCCCATTGCCACCCACCTCACTTGTTGCTTACAAAAATAGAGTAATTGTTTTCGTCTGTGTGTTTTTTTTGGTCTTGTTTAGGAACTGTTATAAATCAGTATGTCACTGGCAGAGAGGACTGATGTCCATCCAGTGTTTTCAGTTTCCATCCATCTTCAGTTTGTCCAGGCTTTTACTCCAGACCACTTTCTTACACAATGCGGCGCATTCATGACCCGTCATTGATTTTACAAGCCTTTTTAACGATGCCCATATAGAGCAAAATACTTCCATATTTTTATTGGTTTTCTTTAGCGGTGTGGGTTGCCATATGAATCGTAAAGGACTCTTTTCAGTTGCATGCTTGTGCACGTTTGCGTTGCCGTGAAAGTGTGCTACCCAAAATGCCGGCCTGGTTCAGGAAGCTGAGATCTGATCTGTGTGTCGTCTTCCGTCCTCTCGGCAAACCCAGACGCCGCGTACAGCACGGCCTCCATGTTCGTTTCGCTTCTCCCCAGCCACGTAATTGTCCATTAATATTTAGGCCTTGTAAAATCCCCCCTGCCTTCCGGATGTGATGATGTCGCACACCCTCCCCTCCCCTTCCTTGTAAAGAAATTTATTTGCTTGCTTTTTTAGGATATGACCCCCTCCCTCCTCCCGCTGAGCATGCACCCCCCCCCCCCCCCCCCCCCCTGCATGAAGTGTGCGCTTTGCTTTCCACATCCATTGAGTTCAGGTTAATAAAACGTGTGAATGGAAACCTCGCATCTGGGGAAAGGAGATGCACTGTAAGTGGAGCCGCACTGCCCCACCGCCGCCGCTGCCTTCCCTGGAGCTGGAAAAGCAGATGTGAGCCAGTCGGGCTGCTTCTGCTGAGCCTGACATAACGCCGCTAATGACCACTGTAAACCGGAGCGGCCCTGCTCAAATTAAGATGGACGCCCGCTTGTAAAAGTCACGGCCGCCGCATCACGCCGAGATTTATGTGGCCTGGTAGCCGGCGCTCGTTAATAAAAGGATAGGATGTGTCTCGGATGGATGGATCCAGCAGGTGTGCCACTGCTCCCTGTAATTAAAGGCGGGCCGTACAACTTCGGACTGGTTGGCGGCAGTTCCGGCCATCGCGGAGATCCGACGCACTCCGCCCGACAGACCTGACCCTTTACAGGAAAAGGTTTGCAGCTACTCTGGGGGGAGGGGGCAGCCCTCCCTAACATGTCGCCGCGCCACCCACATTGTGCCGTCTCCATGCCCCCCCCAATAATTGAATGATTTGTCTCTGTGACCGGCCTGCTCCAGCGTCCCGCCAAAGGCCAATCGGATTAATCGTAATTGATACATTAAATCTAATGCGATCAGGGCAGCCGACGCGAAGGGCCCAGGGACGGTGCCCGGTTGCACCTTAACATGTGCAAGTCTGACATTCAGACGTGATTCGTAATGATAATCGTAATTTACCGAAGCTTTCAGCTCCTCGCTTTTGTTTTCCAGCGTGAGGAAAATCGTATTAAGGATGACCTCGTATTACTACTCCATTAGTATAGGGTCATTTATTAAAATCCGTAATTCAAGAAAAAAAAAAAAAAAAAACTTGCAGTTATCGTCTAAGAGAGTGCGTTTTTATCCCCGCGAATACATCTTGGGCATGTCGTCCTCTTTTCTTTATGTGTGTATTTGCACTAAAAAGGTTTAAATTCGATTGATCGGACTGTAAAATCATCGATTGTGCTTAAAGACCGGGAGCCCACGGGCCGGTGGATGGCCTGGGAGCACAGCGCCATCGCGCCTCCGAGGTCGGTGCCACGTGGCACGAAGTGCTTAAGCAAGCGCTGCAGCGTCTGTCCAGCCCTGCCGTTACCGTGCCGACAGAGTCACAGACCCCAGTTGGGCTGGCTCATGCTCACTTACCGCGTGGCGTTGCGCCTCCTGCTGGCCGACCCTGACCTGCTCCTGGATCTGGGGGCTCCCTCAGACCCATGGCTTACACAGACTGGACCTCTGGCTCATCACGCCGCGTCTGACAGCCAAGCGCCTCAGAACTTGCGAAGGGAAGTGCAGCAGCCTTTGGGAGTCTTGGTGCGTCATGATCGGGCCTCCTGGTAGGGCGGTGGGGTCGCACTCAAGGACCTGGGCCAGCAGTCACAGCCTGGCACCGGCTCACACAGTCTTAATGGAGCGGACCTGCCCAGCGTGTTTCGAGGGCAGGCGCTGGGTATTCTAAGTGCCCATGAAATGAATGAATGAAGTAAGCAGCTGCATTGTTTATTGGGCAGTGAGGGCCAGCGACTCGACAGTGGGCAGACTGTGACCCTGGCAGCTGTCGCCATGCCGACACTGACTTTGTTTGGCATGTGCCTGGGATTCTTTGCCATAACATGTGTGATCTACTTTAAAATAAAAAAAAACAACAAGCCCTGCACCGTTCACGCAGAGCGAATGTATTCTGACTGAAATAGTGCAGAAAAACAGGATGAGTAAGGACTCATGTGGCTTATGGGGGAGGGGGGGTTGTCTGGTTTTTCTATCATCACTGAGTCTTTTAGGCATCTCTCAGTGGAAGAATTAGGACAAATTAAGAACTGTACGGTTCTCCATCACCGCGATCCGGGACTCAGATCAGGTAGCCTGCACGTGTGATGGCCGCAGCTTTTTTCATTTAACTCCTAAGTGCTTCCATGTTCCTGACAATTTGCGGCCAGTTTAAGACGTCTCGGCTGCCCGGTCCTCCCGCCGGTACGTGCGCGTCCTGACGGCCTGTCGGCTTCTTGACGGCTTTGCCCGCAGCATTTTGCCCGCTGTTTGCGTCTGTCAGGATTACGAATGGAGGAACCAGATCTTTTCCGCCATAAAAAGGAAGAATTTTTAAATGATTGTTAATGCAGACGTGCATTACAGCCTCATTGACACCAGGAGCGGCACAGTTAGAGGACACAGAGATGTGTGCAGATGTGATTTACTGGGCTTTCGTCTGCCCCCAGCCTGTAATAGTCTAAAGATTATATCTTTGCAAGGAAGTCTCTGTTCGTTGACTGTTGACGCATGAAACACTACTGGAAATATTTTGGAGAGACATGACTCAGTACTAACCACTGTTCCTCTGCAAATGTACTCTTCCTTCTCTGGGTCCCTCCTCCTTACGATTTATTAATGACCTGATAGCTTAATGCATAACCTAGTTAACTGGGAGACAGACTCATCAAATGAGGTTGAGCGGATTTCTGTATTTACGTGATTCTCTGTGGAAAGTGGCACTCCTGCAAACATGATGGTATTGATCTGATTCCCCAAGCTGTACAGCACTGCCGCCCACTCCCGCGACCGCCCCCCACCCCCCCACAATGATATCTCCAGACCGCCAGTTTTCAAGGAATTAAAGGTTAATTTCCGAGGTATTGTGACTGACTCCATTAGTTTGTAATGCATCTCTGTGTTTATTAATGGGTCAGAACTTTCACCTCTGATTGGGTCCAGAGATTTTAGGCATGTGTAATTTAAAAAGGCTGACAGCTTCCGAATTTCAGTATTGAGTTTTCCGTGGCAGCGCCCTAGGAAAGGTGCAGTTGTACCGACAGCTTTAAGCAGGAAACGTTAAATGAGTATTGATATCTGAATGACTTTTCCACTGCCAGTGTTTGCATCGAGGCATCTTTTCTTCATCTTTCTTCATTCGTCCGTCAGTCTGTGTCTGTGTTTATCTGTGTCCCTGGCCTCCTTCCTGTTATGTAATCATGGGCATCGTATGAAGCTTATGTTCCTGAAACCTCTGGGCACCTTCAGTGTCTTCCACAATTGTACTGCCTGCCGAGCTGTAGGGGGCCTCGTGGTTAAGGAGCTCAATGGGATTTTTATCTTCATACGTCTGTCTACCAGGGTCCTTGGAGCCCATTGCAAGCAGACAGGGGGACACTTTGGATGGGATGCCGGTCTGTCACAGGACAAGCACAATGGGTAATTTAGACGCCCCACTTGGACTAACTGCAGGTGTTAGGACTGCTGGAGGAAGCCCATTGGGAAGGATATATAAACTCCACACATGCACAGAAGAGGGTGTGGGCGGGGTTCAGCCCCACAGCTCTGGAGGTGCCACCATGCCACTCCAAGTTGGTTCTTCCCGACTAAACATTCATGTTCAATCTCCCTTCAGCTGTTTTGTTGCAATGTTCAGATATCTGCATGGGCAGCACATGTTTTTTGAAGTCTTCTGGCTCTCCAATATGTTCATGTGTGCTTGCGCCCCCTGCAGGACAAGTCCCCCCTACTGCTGTGCAGATTTGTACTCCCTACGGACCGGTGAAATGGTCAAATCCATCCAGTTCAAAACGCCTATCTGTGATCTGCAGTGCAACAAAAGGTATGATTCCGTCCCCAACGCCTTTTTCTTAAGTAGCTGAGAAGTTATTTACATAAAGGCGTATTTTACAGCTGGTCTTTGTTGCTCTGCTGGAGGGACTCGGTATTAAGGTGTGATTTTATGAAGATGATGACGATTTGCTTGAATGCTGTATTTTATACTCAAACTGCAATTCCCAGAATCCTCGTTGTCGTCCTGCAAGAAAAGATCGCCGCCTTCGACAGCTGCACTTTCACTAAAAAATTCTTCGTCACAAGTAAGTCCCGGGGAAGCTCGGCCGTTACACGTCTTAAGGCAAGCGGCCCGTGATTCATGTCCAGTTTCTGCGTAACCCAACAAAATAGCGGTATCACCAAAAGGGGGCCCGTCCCGTGCCATGTTGGTCGCTTGCATGCTGCGGTCGTTGGCCCCCGGCAGCAATGCCGTCATCCTAGTACGTGGACAAACCAGATCTCGCAGCGAGGAGCCTTTGTGTTTACGAGTTTATTCATGTGACCAATCTGTAGGGCCGGCTGAAATGGATGCTGTTTATTTGGCTCTCTGACCGCCTTGACAAAATCCCAAAGTGAAAAAACACAGCACCAGGCCATGTGGAGCTGACTCGGGAACCTCTGTGTTTTCCTGAAGCAGTTTCTGTAATGTACCTTAAATGCACATTATCGCGTCCATTTCTGTAACGTCTAATTCAACCAAAATTAGGCCACATGCTAACGTTTAGCGCCGCTACACTAAACATGGGTTGTCACAATGTATCAGGAAACGGCGTTCTGTCTGTTAGCGTCCTCGTACGACTCGGCACATTACCGTGTCCGTACATTTTCACAATACCAGTGGAACACCAGCGGATCGACGCGCCAGTGCCGAACGGGCCATTAATCACGCGGCTTCTGCTACCGCCGAGCTCTTATGTTTTCTCAGTCTAATGAATCATCGGAGCCAGAGGCCGGCACAGCACAGCGCAGGCGTGGCGGGGATCGCCTTTGCGTTTGTCATCATCAGCAGCGGGGCCTGCGCAGCCCACTTAAGCAAGCTGATTGCATGCCGTAAATTGCCATTAGTGTTGCTTTAATGCGCCATGGCTGTTAGCCACCCCTCTCTGCCGTCCGGGCCACAGGAAATGTGACTCGTCCATAACGCGCCACCGTTAATTGCTTTGGGTGGAGCTTCATTGTTGCTGCGTTTTTTTTTTTTGTTTGTTTTGTTTTTTTTCCTTCCTGTTAGGGGGGGGAAATAAAAAACGAACGTGTTCTTAACTCTGGAAAAGGGATAGCGGTCTCCTCCTGCCCCCCGCTCCTCCTCCGCCTGTTGTGGCGAGGCAAACCTGGGGGTGGGGGGGGGGGGGGGATTGCCCAATTTTATTAACTGCCTGACTTCCTGTTTGTTTTGGGTGCCTATGTGTTTAGGATAGACATGAGTTTGGAGAACAATGCTGAGGGCCCCTCCTCCGCACCGGACGTGTTAAGTGCACGCAATCCCCCCCCCCCCGCGTTGGCTTCCGCACCCAGGAATAACACACAGTTTCTGCCAGAACCCCACATTAGCATTAGCACTCTCCCTCGCTCTACAGCCTGTGCTTGCAGTACCTCGGTTCACAGTGCAGTGTACACAGCGCCTCCCTCGGGCGTCCAGGGGTCGGTGTGTCTGCCGGTCAGTCCGCACAGGAGCCGCCATCGCTCGGCGCGCTGGCTATCGCCGTTTCCATTTCTGAGTCAGGTAATTGACTCAGACGGACAGGCTGCTCCTGCCAACTTGATCTGAGTATCCCAGATGTCTCAGTGGTGGTGCGGCACTGTCTCTCCTCTCCGAATGCACCCCCCACCCCCCCCCCATTACAGCACCAGTCTGACATGCATAGGGTGGTCATGTGATTGTAGTCGCTTTATTATGCTTTGATATTTTTATTTTGCATTTCTAATTTAATTGATGGAATAATTTTAAATGATAAAACGGAAGTACAAATTTCTGTTTTACACCAGCCGATTCAGAGCCTGCTTTATTCTCTGGAACACGGTGGGGTGGGGGCATTTAGCATCGTTACGATCCTTTATTTGGGTCAGACGCTGGTTATGTAATGGCTGTTCTTGCTGCTGTTCCGTAGGCTGCTACCCCTGCCCTGGACCCAACTTGAACCCTGTTGCCCTGGGGGGCCGCTGGCTGGCCTACGCGGAGAACAAGGTGGGCTTCCGGGCTGGAAGCGGGCCCGGCCGGGGCGGCCCGAACGAGCAGAAGCCCACACCGCATCTGGTTCACGGACTCCTGCTTTTTATACGGACAATAATAAAATGTATTTTATTATCGTCGTATAATCTGCCTACGTAAGGCAGGCACCTCGGGAGAAGCCTTAAAAAGTCAGGAACGCATTAAAAATACAGGAAAATGGTAGGGGAATGGATAATGGCGGAAGTCAGATTTAAGGTTTGGTTAGCAGACGGCCGGATGCTTAACAGGCTTATTTTGGGGTCTGCGAGGGAAGCCAGCCTTGATTTTCCCATTTGCCTGGACATTGGGGGGGGGGGGACTTCTGAGCCTCTGCCCAGGTAGCGCGGTGTGGGAAATTGGTGCGTAGCTGGAAAGTGGAATGAGATCTGGTTGAGGATGTAAAAAGGGGGGGGCAGGAGCTGAATGAGGGTGGGGGGTGGTTATTTGGAGTTGTCTTAATGTGTTCCAAACCCCAACAGACAGTTGGGTGCAGACTGAAGCGACCCCCCCCCACCTCCTTTGGGCTAATGACTGGCGGGGTTGTAAATGCTTGAAGCGCCTGGCAATAACAGTGTCTGTGTCAACCCCCCCAAACCCCCCCCCCCCACCTGTACAGCTTATCCGGTGCCACCAGTCACGCGGCGGGGCCTGCGGGGATAACGCCCAGTCCTATACCGCCACCGTCATCAGTGCCGCCAAAGTAAGACCCCCCCCCGCCGTATCGTGGAGACGTGACTCACACACCCTGGGGGGCTGCGGGGTGGAGGGGAGGGGTGGGGGCTCGCTCCGGGGTCATGGGACAAGTGTTTTTTCACTTTGTCTCCCTGAATTCTCTTCCTCTTAATTGCTTCTACATTTCCTGGCACTACATGCTATTTGCCCCCCCAACCCCGTTCTGGGTGCCTGGTGTTTGGGGCCCCAGCTCGGCTCGCGGCCCCTCGTCACCTGACCTCGCTGGAGTGGGGCCCCGTCCTGTTGCAGTAAGCATTCCTTCCATTGATGCGACAGCAAAGGGGCGGACCCCCCTCACCCCCCACCCCATATGGTTTGGGTCTGTTGACCCAGAGGTAGTTAATTGATTTATTAGTGCTACATCTGTATTCCCCGGCCACCTGATCGCCTCCTAATGAGGTCTAACGGCTTACGTGAGAGAAGCACCATTAGCCCTAATGGCGACATGCATCAAACGGAGCATGGCGAAGGTTAGCGGCCAAAATGAGGTTACAGGGCCTGTGCGGAGACAGGCCGTCTGCGGCCCGGCTCTCATTTATAACCATATCCCAGCCTGTGACACCCCCTCTGCTTCAGCCCTCTCTGTAATGGGGAGTTCTTGAGTATGTCAGGGCCGCCAGTGCCCCCCCCCCCGACTGAAGCCCCTGTAAGCTAATGATGAGGGAGGCTATAAGCGAAAAGCATTCATGCTGTGTGCTCCAGGTTAGGGTTTTTGAGTGGGATCTTTCTTTATGGTGGCAGGGGGTTTTAGAGCTTTTGTGGGCCCCTGGTGACCCTCTGCTGATGGGCACCTGCTCGGTCTGGTGACACCCCCCCCCCCCCCCCTCCACTGTGCCAAATTTTTAGTGACTGTGGCAGCTCTGGTGACTGCCTAAGCGAGGGCTTTCTTCTTGCCTGAGTTAATGGAGTGATTGGGGGGGGGGGGGGGTGTTTTGGGTTGGGGCTGAGGCCACTGTGGGGGTAGGGGGGTGGGGAGACCTCATCAGGCATTCAGGCTCTGGGAGCACCGTCGATAGCGCATGGCGCCTGCGGCCTCCTCGACAAGCCACTAACAGACTGTGTGTAAATTGCCGGCCCATCAATTATTAAGAGAAAGCGTTTGCCTCCTAATTGATCAACGCTAATGTGTTTTCTAATCACTGCAGTTTGAGTTTTCAGTGCTAATCAAAACAGTGCCCCATTGATCCGCGGGGGGGGGGGCCTAGTGGCAGACTACGCGGCCCAGACCGGCCCCTGAGCCCGCCACCTCTGGGGGCCTCAGCTGCGGCTGCTCTCACTGCATAATTCCAGTTTCTGGGAATGTTTTTCCTGAAGGTGTATGCGAATAGTCATCCTGGGTGCCATAATCTCCATGATGGTTTTTATGTCCTGCTTATTACTATGAAGTCACTGCTGTGGTCATCTGGGCAGCGGCAGCTTATTAAACTAGTTGCTTCCGGCTGATTCGTGGCATTTTTCGCGAAGTCTTAGCGGCATTATTTTCCTTTTTTTTTTTCTTTTCGTTTTGCATCATACAGAGCTATTTATTGTTCCCAGCTAAACAAGCCTCCCTCTGTCTACCTCCTGACAGACGCTGAAGTCGGGCCTGACGATGGTGGGCAAGGTGGTGACACAGCTGGCTGGCACTTTGCCCACAGGGGTCGCCGAGGAGGAGACGGCCACGCCCAGCGCCGCCCGCCGCAGCCCCCACGTGCCCGGCGTCGTCACCATCATCGACATGCAGTCTGTCGGGGAGGGTCAGGTACGCTGCCTGCGGCGATTAAATGTCTCGTGTTTTGATTCTGCGGTAACACTTTGCCACAAGGGGGCGGAACCATCCAGGGCCAGGTCACGTGACTCAGGGATGCTTCCCTACAGGGCCCTGGCACTGGGCCGCCTGCGGCCTGAGATTAGCGAGGCCAGTGGAAACGAAGGTGAGGCTTGTTTACGAGGCCTGCCTGTGTTCTTCAAACATATTAAGTCTGTATGGAAAAGAACACTTTTAGCCAAGTAAATGTTTTTTTTTTTTTTCTTTCTCCCCCTGCAAACTTTATACTGCTTGTGGGTAACCAGAAACTGCTACCAGGCTTTCAGTTCCTGTGTAAGATCTTTAATGGAGTGTCAGATTTATGAGCCAGTTTAAATGTTTGCAGTTTTTACATATGGGTTTTGTTTTTTTACTCAAAGAAAAGGTTAAGTCAGAACAGATTTTTTTCCTTTTTTTTGTTTCATTTCGTCAGATATGACCTACAGAAAGAGACCTTTAGGTTTGTGGGTTGTTAAAAACCGGTGTAGGTTTAACCTTTTTTATTTGCCCTTAAGAATCGGGTTATCCCCACGTGTAAACGCTGACCGGACCACACACGGCAGCGGCCACTCGGAGGTGTGATTTACTTCGCCAGCTCGCGCGTTCTCAGATCGTGGGCGCTGGGTTATTTTTACGTGTGTAAATACGAGGCTCTGTTGATGTGCCGCAGATCCTCATCTACCTCACAAGAAGCCGGCGGTGAGTCCGCGAGTGTTCCCTTTTCATCGCCTGCGGACCGCTTTGGGCCCCGGGGCGCCGCGAGCACGTCCACACCGCGGCCTTGCACCACAGGCCCGCTTGATCCTGGCCGTCTGCTTTCGGTCCAGTCCTAAAGGCTCACCGGCGGCCCGAAACCGGCACATTCCGGTGGGCGGGGAGGGGGTGCGGGGTGCACAGGCCTGCACTGTGTCATTAGCGATTTTGCAATGAAGTCCTACAGATAAAGGGAGGCAGGAGGCATGGGGGGGGGGGGGGGGGGGGGGCGGCATGGCAGGCTCTGGAGGACGCCGCATTAAAACCAGGGTCCGGATGACGGCTGCCCTCCATCATGCCAGCCCTCATTTGGGCCACCACTGTCGGAGTTGTGACTTGGGGGGGGGGGGTTAGGCTGGCGACTCCTGAATTTGGGCGCCAAGCCCCCTGATCTCCGCTGTAATAGGCTTACTTTCCGAAGGTAGTCCGACACTAATTCCCTTTCAAAGGGAACAACAGGATTCCCTTACAGAACAACATTGTCTGTGTTAGCCTTAATAAACGGGGTCTGGTTTGTGTCAATGAGACATTTTTTGGTCTGAAATAAATGTCTCCGTTTGAGGGCAGGGCTGCTTTTTGTTTTGGGCTGGATCCTATTAAAAGCAGCCGCCGCTTAATGCGACACCCGGCTGGATTTATCACTGCTCGCGCTGCGCGGCTGCAGTCTGGCCTTAGTTATAACCGTCGTCTCCTTCATGGCGAATAGTAACGAAGCCGACTGACTGGAGGACGGCCCCTTCTCAGGCTTCCGCTCCCAAAGGTGGGCTTGTTTTCTGTACAAAGCATGACAAAATAATTTGGGGGAGGACGGCTGCCCCCACCAGGCCTTAAGCCCTTTGCGGGGCTACATTATTGATCTCTCTGGGACAGCGCGGCGCAGGGGCTAGCAGCCGGCTCCTCCTTCTCAATTGGTGCCGTCTGGACACTCAGTGCCCCGTCCGGCCCCCAGTGCCTTTAATGAGGCTGATGATGTTGATTCCCCCCCCCCCCCCCCAATTCGCCTCTTAGCCTCGATCCCATTAGCATGAGCATCTCTAGCCGTCGTTCTGTAGCCCCATACCACCCCTCCCCCCCCACCGGGAGTGAGTGTTATGGTCCCGGTCGTCCATCATGTAACGTTCTGTTCCTGCCGGCACATTCCGTTTTGTGAGGGTTCACGTTCTCACCGGTCCTTCTCTCGGCTCTGACCAAGTGTGGTAACTTCAAGCGTCTAGTATATTAATGCCAAAGCCGTCTGAGTTCTGCCATCCACTAGGGGGCAGCGTGTTCCAATGCAGGCATGTTGATTTGTTAAATCTGTACATATTAACTCACAGTAGTTTTGCATAAAGAGTGCGAATATCGTCACAAATTCCACCCATGGCGTCATGCACGTATGAGAGAAAGGTTGCCGTCGGCAGAATGAGGCAGGTTTCGGGGTTGGGTCTTATTCTGGAAAGCAATGGCGTGTGTTTGTGTGTTTCAGGTCCTGGTCAGCGAAGACACTGACGGCGAGGGTGTGGTGGCTCATTTTCCGGCCCATGACAAACCCATATCCTGCATGGCATTCAACCCCAGCGGTGAGCGGCGGAGGTTGGGGGTCGGGGTGGGCGTGTGGGAGGGGCATGTCCAAATCAACAAAGTTATATTAATTCGCTCCATTCATAGTTGGGGTTGCCACGGCGACTGTGCCAGCTGCGCTCGTACAGTGGATGTCGCAACCTGGGCTCGGCAGGCCGGGCCTGTTCTCCTGCTGGCCCGGTGCCCCTGACCCCAGGGCGACCCTGTTCTGGGGACCGTGGGCCTGTGATGTGGGGCTTCTCCGCAGGTCAGTGTGGGGCCTTCGCCGCCGCCCGCTGATGGCCTGTGGTTCGCACTTCAGAAGCCCCGTCCGACACCTGCTGTGGCCAGGCGGCCCCGCAGGCTTCTGGGAAGGGTGGGGCGGGGCCGCGTCAACAGTATCTACTGTCTCTGGCCTCTGGGCCCCTGCTCGGGTTTCCCCGGCCCCACATCCTCGCGGCAGCGTCGCCGAGGCCATAGCAGGCCGGCCATGCCCCGGACATCTCTCTGATGTGGTGGCTCTGAGCCGAAATGCCCCCTGAGGGTGTTTCACACAAACGTTCATTTTTAGCGGCTTTGGGTCTGGGGAAGAGCGGAACGGGGCACAGGTCAAACCCATAATTCATTTTAAACGCCATTGCCCCCGTTACAACACAGTTTAGGGTGTAAAAACGCAATTAAAGTGGGAAAGTATCGACCTATCCACTACGGAAAGGGGCCGTACCCATGTTGTTTGCCTGCTGTTCCTGCTTTGCTTGCGATGGTCTTTTGCTCACTCTGCACCGTGACGGTACAAAGGCAGAGCAGTGGCTGGTTAATCGCTTAGCAACCATGCTGCATTTCAGACACGGATCTCGCAGATGCAGCCCTGTCTTTGGGTGCCGCATAAATGTCCGATGCGGCAGAGAAACAAACTTTCAGCGAGTGACGGAATTAGGATCGGCGTGTTATCATGTGAGAAAAGGCAGCGGTGTAGGAGCTGGAGGTGAGCTCAGTCTCTCCACACGCTTAGAGGTGCCGTGGGGACCCTTTCTGCACTTCTCTTGCGGCCAAAAAACGTGAAAACTATGCAGGGTTGCGAGTTTGCTGCACCTGCCCTCCTTCTTTGGATGCTGTGATCCCCAGGGTTACACTATGCTCCCCCGCCACCCAGAGCCTCCTGGCCTAGCTGTTACCCCCCAGCTTACTCTCACCCACAATCCTCCTCGGTCACAGGGCAACATGCATTCATACTCTTTACAATGATGTAACTTTTCATCGTAGCGTCCGCAGCTTTGGTTATGAAATAGCTATGTTTAATTTTAGCATGACATGACTTTCACCTGTGTGCAGGTCTGAATCCCGGTAATGAGGCTCTCTCACAAGAGCAGCCTCCTTAGCAGCCTCCAGTGACCCTTTCACCACATGCGACTGGGCCAGCTGTAGGGGGCGCCGTTGGTCAAGGTTTGCGCAGCTTAGCAACGGCCTGATCTATTTGCCCACGAGCCCGAAAGCAGCCAGAGTGCGGTAGACAAACCCAGCACCTTGGTGGTCTGTTCCGCTGCCACTTCAGTGCAACACGAGTGGTCAGTATCTGCAAATGGCATTCATGCTGCGGAGAATCGTTTAATTAGAGATGCATCGCAGTGTTTGTGAGCATCCATTAGTCCTAGAAAAGTGGCTTGGAGGCACACTTTGAAAGAGAGTGGCTTTCTGCAATCTTAACATCCCGAAACAATTACCATGAGGTCAAAAATGATGTACAGAATCTTCTGTGGAAAAGACTGAAGCGGCTGCCATGTTGCTGAAACCGAGCGAGAGTTTTGTGCTGTGATGTGTGTCAAGGTGCCAGGGTGTCATCCCCCCCCCCCCCCACCCCCCCCGCCGCCATTCTGGTGCCTGCTGTCCCCAGGTCAGCTCCGCGCCCGGCCGCCGTCGCGTGCCCCCTCGCCGAGCGGTCCACGGGCGGCTGGCTTAGATGGCAGCAGGGAGCCCCTGGCTTCAAAAGCACGACCTTCCAACTGTCAGGTCTGCTTAGGAATAATGGGCCGTGTCTGTTGCCACCTCCTTTCGCCCCGAGCGCAAACGCAGAAGGACCTCAGTAATTGTTTTGAGTTATGAAATTCGTTTTGTAGGAGGAGGAGGAGGAGGCGAGGAGAAAGCCCCCTTTGGCTTGTGGGGAGTGCTTTAAAGGCCTAACGAGGGCGGTATGCAGCGGTAACTACCAGCCCGCTTACACGCACCCTCTGCAATTTGGTCGCCCGGTGCGTGGCGAGACCTATATAATCAGAGAAGCGCGGCAGCACCGTCGAGTGAATCCGCGAGAGGGACAGCGAGACGCGCGGCTGTAATTAGGCCAGCATCCGCGCTTCTTATGAGGCGCCGGGAAACCGCATGCCCCCCCCCGGGGGTGGGGGGCGGGGCGAAGGTCAGAACCAAACGGTGCAGACTCCAGACGGGGGCAGAGTGGCGAAGGCTTCCCAAAAGTTATGTAAGAAACACGGCTGGATATGTGTGTTGGAGAGACAACAGAGGAGAGTGGGGAGAAGAGGGCGGGCTGGACGCTGGCACGCAGGCCCTGCTGTTCGGAGCTATTCATAGCACAGTAATTAAAGGATGCTGTTAAGTGCAGTTGCAAACCGTCCCCTTCGACAGCTGCAATCAGTTTTGTTTTCTCTCTCGCCCTCCCCTCGCCCTGCTTTACTTGTTTATTAGCTGCGACTCCTAGGTCAAAATTAAACAAATATTTTAACGGTGGGATCTACGACAGGGTCACTGCATGGTGTGATCGGGGCCGTGAGCAGCCTGCAGCTCAAGTCGCCCAGGAGACGCACTTGCCGATTCCTCCCAGTCACGCGACTGATAAGCATCAGAGCGTCGACCCCCTCGGTTGCAGATTAGCGAGTGTCTGTGGCCGACCCTTATAGGGAGAGACCCCCCCCCCAGACACACACACCACCCTAACTCTCTGCAAGTGCTGTGGATGTGAACCTGACATTCCTCACCAGGAGGAACCGACTTCAACCAGCCAGGGGAGAGTGGCCAGTTAAATATCTGCCATCAGACCCCTGAGCACAGGAGAGCTCGCTGGCAGTTGTGGGTGGAGCTTAGTATGGCAGTCAAAATTTTGCATCAGACGGTTGGTGATTTAAGTCCCAGTTAGATGGATATCTTCCAGTCCTTAAACAAATCCCAGTGGAATGGCAAAGAAACATCCCCCCCCCTCGCGTTCATGGGTACAGATGACTGAATGAATGAAATTGGTCACTTTGTGGGAATTATTGAGCTGGATTACCACTTTGATGATGATTGCAATCCACGATGAACCATGAGAGGAAGCCTTCATGAACAGCCACCGCTAATACGCTGTAATCGCCACGTGCGACTCACAATCCCCAGGGACTTCTGTTCTCGGGAAGTGTGGAATCCGAGGTTGCCAGTTCGCCTGTCCCAAAAGGAGACAGTTGGGTGTGGGGTGTTCTGCTGAGCCTGATACCATCAGGGAGCTGGGAGAGTCGCAGGGATTCCATCAGGGGTGTGAGCACCATTTCACAAAGCCATTACCTAATCTGCTGATATTCGTACAGTACATGCCTATCTGTGCCAGCTCTATTACAATGCAACACCAGGCCCCAGTTTCCCCATCCTGCTGCAGTGAAGCTGACCTCCCCTAAGCTAACCCTCGCGCCCCGGTTGACAAGATCCCCCTGCTGGGCCTTATGGTCCGCAGCAGGCAGCGTCCTGGAACACAAACACTTGTTTGTTTGTCAGAAAGCACCCGCGCATTCTCTCAGGACGGGGATATAATGCAAACGTGGTGTTTTCCGCACGCCTGTGAGGTCTCGCTGCTTCCCGCAATCCCTTAACATTCCGCAATCCCGTTTACTTTGGACATGTTTATTTATTAATATTTGTTTGTTAGTTTGGTGTGGCCGGGTCATCATGAGCTGCAGCTTTTCGGGGGTGATGTGCCACTTGTGGGGGGGGTGTTAAAGGCCTGGGTCCTGGTCTTTCTGGGGGCCCCTCTGATGCTCACAGGATGGGTCCAAAAGGACAGTTATGGACGATTGTCGATTTTCCAATAAACATAAAAAAATGGAAGGGGAGGCTCCCCCACGCAGGCTGTTTGCCCTTGTGGAGTCATTTAGATCCCACACAGAGCATTGACTGCATTTGTTATTTCATGTTTGTGTAGGAGGTGGGGGGATTGTGGCAGATTCCTCCATGACAGCTGTCCAGATGTTCGAGTCCCCCGTGCCGATTCGACCGTTTGCGTCTAGCCGGAGTCGGTCCGGCCCCAGCACGGCACTGGAGCAGATGTGAGCGAAACGGAGGCGCAGACCGCTGCGGGGGCAGGCGGGGGCCCAGAGGAATGCGGCTTTGCCATGCAGCCGAACGGCGGCTGCTGAGAAGCGCAAAACTGTGAAATCTGCTCTGCTGCGGCGAATGTTTGGGGGGATTAATTAGCAAACCGGACGGGATCTCTCGCATTGAGCGCGGAGCGTTTAAGGCCGAATGACAATGTCACTCGCTTTTCTTTAGCCTAAGAACGGATTAGTCTTTTCTTCGGCTCTATGTACAGTCCAGCTCTTATCGGGAGATTGTGGTTTGACAATTTGTTTTGGGGGCTTTGGAACTTAATGCAGAAAAGACCTCCCTAAAGTCCCCTGAGCCTCTGTGAGAACGCTGCATGCCCTCGTTACTCGTCCGAAATTAAATGCTGGGGTGGGGGGCTGGAAGGGAAGAAAGAAAGGTGCGGCATGAGTGTGTGAAGTGGCCCGGAGTGTCACTGGTGTCACTGGTGTCACTGGTCCCCTCAGTGGTCGGTGATGCGTACATCTGGGCAGGAAGGATTCTGGCTTCACCATAATCCAGGCTCTGTGAACTTGGCCTCCTGGTCACCTCCCTTGCAGGTCTGCGGGTTTAAAGGCGGCCCGTTTGAACCGTCAGTACCAGCCGCTTCTTAATAATAAACTAATTACCGCCTCTTGGCAAGGAAAGTGCTTTTCAGTCTATTAATATCTAAGAGAGTGCTGGTGGTCTTGCTGTGAAACATATAAAAAACATACTCCTTTGTTACACTTGACTGTATATGGCGTGACCCCGAATCCCTCCGTTTTTTTTGGTTCCTTCTTCGAAAAGCCTTAGTTGAATAGTAGATGTGGTTCTGAGCAAAGTGTACCCAGGCTTCTACAAGTTGTAGTGCCCACAGGAACAGTATGTATTGTGCCCAGAAGTGTGCCCAAACTAACACAGCATGAACCCCGCCTAGCTCATCCTCGGCAGGCCGGTGCCAAGGGAGTGGGCGCGGTTCTCGCCACGCGATCGTTGGCCCACGCCGCAGTCAGACCTCCTGTCCGCTGCAGAGGTTACGTCGAGAGGCCTCATCCCCGTTGTCACGTGCACAGCTCTCCCGCCAGCCTCACTTTGAACACTGTGGAGTCCATGTGCTCCTTCTCAGGACATGGAAAACAAACAAATAAAAGTCTTGAGAGCAGCAGCTTCAAAATTACCTTAACATGACTGCATTGGAAAGGCTCAGATGTTCTCACTTTGTCTGTAAAACATTAACGGGCTATCGAGCGCGTGGTGACCTAGGGAGCATGTTAACCCCTGCGCCCATCGTTGTCACCATGGGAGGGGGGGGACGACAAGGTCCTGGATTTTCCAGTAAGTCTGTCCCAGCTCTGGATGGTTGCGCTGGGTCCCCTCCCACCAGGGAGCGATGCGCTGTGCCGCATGCTTTAGCAAGCGCATGGATAGTTTGGCTGAGCCATAGGGGCTTCCCTGCCCGCCTAGCAGCCCCTGCTGCCCCAACCAGGCATTTGCAACTTGAAGGCAGTCAGACTCCCCAGTGCCTACTTCTTGAAACTGCTTATTACTTAATTTCTGCATTATAAAAAGGCATGTTGACTGTTTGTCGTTTTCGTGCATTCGAAGCATCCTCATGCTGACTGGCGTTAATAACAATGGCATCCCCGCTCGTCGCAACCCCCCCCTGCCCCGACCGCCATTCCCCGGCAGCTCCGCCTCTCTCGAGGTAAAACATCCTGCAAGAATTAATGGGATTTAGCAGATGTTTTTTGTTTACGGGGTTCGCAAACATGTGACATCAGGACTACAACAAAACAAGACGATGCGAAAAACCTGGATGCAATTTTCTCCTCATAGAGTATTTATGGAAATTATAATATTACCAGGCCACGTCCATCCTGACATGCATCTCGAGCACATGTTAAATGAGGGGTTCTCACCTCGGCACTCTTGCCAGCCAATTTACTATGGTACCAGCGCAGTAAATAACACGCCTGTGCAGGCGTGAGGTGTTATAAATAGGATGTATCAGAAGTTGTTGGAGCGTCTCGGTTTCCTGAAATGTTTCACCGCCTAACCAGCGCTGAGAAGGCAGCTTTTTAATTTAGGCCGCCAGGCCTAACCGACTGACGCCTCTCTGTAAGGCCTAGTATTTCAACAAGGCCGCAAACGCCGGGCTCAGGCCTCCTCGGGCTTTCGGGGAACCCAGCGTACCATCAGCAAACTCGCGTCTCTGCATGCCTTCCAAGCCTCATCTGTCAAAGCCCACGGTGGGTGAGTCGGGGTGGGGGGGGAAGCGGGTGTATGGTGAGGGGGCGCCGGGGTAACCAGTGGGGGGGGGGGGGGGGGGGGCGCCCGAGAGAGGAAGTTCCCAGATAAACATTCCGCAGTGCCTTAACTCCTAATCACTCCGTGCTTCCGTTTCCAGACTCTATAATTAGAAGTCTCTCTTTTCCATGTATTCCCAGTTGACGCAAATACTTCTTGTGGCTTGGCACCTCATTTGGGGCGTGGGTTTAGTTTATAGCCAGGCTGAAGCCCGCTTTAGTCTTCTGATACAGCACAAATAGCTAACCGCCGTCTAATTCTTTAGCTTTCCCGCTTCCTTTTCATGTGTGCAGCCTCTGCATGATATCACAGCGCCCCCCCCCCCCCCCCCCCACCACCGGTCCCCCACCGCCCCACCCAGAGAAAGATGGCATCCCGTCTTGGATCGAATGTCGCTGGCGTGAAAACTGAGGAGCCGTAAAAGTTGTAAGAACCGTGAACGTGAGCGGAGGCCGCGCTCCCCTGTGCGGGGCCCGGCGCTGGCTTCTCTCTGGCCTCTCCTGGCATCTCCTGGCATCTCCTGGCATCTCCTGGCATCTCCTGGCATGTGGTGAGGTGGCGATGACTTTTATCCACATGCCATGTGCCCCCCCCTCCCCCCAACCCCACTTTTCCATCTGACAAACCTCCCAATAAAGACTCACCACTAATTAAAGCATACTGTAGCCTCAACATTAGGGATGTAACGATGGAAAATTACTAATTACTGTCGTGGAATTGCGGCTGTGAAATTCAGAGCTTGCGGTGGAGTCTTGCATTCATGATAAAAGTATTTTCAGAGCTTGTTCTTTCGTCTTTTTTTTTTTTTTTTTTAATTTGACCAGCGCAATGATACATTTTGGGGAAATGATCCGTGTTGAGACGCCCCCTGGGCTTTAGTCCATTTCGGCTCGTTCTGGTGTGGTTTGCAGAGTGTGCTGCTTACAGCCTTCGCCGTTTCGTTCCTGTATTTTCACTCACTGCAAATAAAAATGGTGAAATGAGAGGCTTCACCAGAGGGTCACGCCAGAGTTCATCGCCGCCACTCGGAGCGAGGAGGAGAGGACTGTGACCGGCACGTTTCCTGTAAATCGTGAAAAGAGGCGATTGCATGGATTTTTTTTTTTTTTACATCGAGGGAAGTGTGTGGGTTGTTAATTTACACTATGAAATGGAACATCTGTGGGACACCTGCGGTCGTTTGGAGGGCTTTGCGTGTCGTGTTGAGATTAGCGCGACGTCGGGGGCACGGAGGTTCCGCCATGGGCGTGAATGTAAAACACGGGGCCTCTCTGTGTCTCTCTCGCCCCTAGGAATGCTGCTCGTCACTGCGGACACGCTGGGCCACGACTTCCACGTCTTTCAGATCCTGACTCACCCGTGGGCGTCCTCCCAGAGCACCGTCCACCACTTGTACACGCTGCAATCGTGGCGAAACGGAGGCCAAGGTAGGCCACAGCCCGTCGAAACCAAGCTTACCTGCCCCGGTCCGGCTTTCCCGGAAAACCTGACGGAGGGGGCGGGGATGGGGGCGGAGCTCTGTGTGTAGCACTTCCCCGTTCCCCGGCTTTCACTTTAAAAGGCACGCCAGGGTCACCCAGAGCCTCTCTGCATCGTACGCTCTCACATCTCGGAGGAGCCTGCTCCCTCCACAGAAAGTCGTCACTCTAAGCATGCGTGAGGATGCAGAGAGCCCGTTTGTCCTATCCTGAGGATCAACAGAGACCACCAGAGTCCTGTCTGATAAATCTGTCTTCCTTACAGTGCTGTGAAGTCCTTCCCCCTTCGAAATGCGTTATCTTTTGGGAACGTATTAAATTGCCGAATGTGAGTCAGGACAGTCTGCTTATGTTCGGAAGGCTGCGCTCGCCTCTGCGATGTTTACTGCGGACCGCTCCATTTTAAGCGCCCTGGCAGAATCTGCGCTCATAATGCTCCTTTCTTCCCTCTCTGTATCCCCCTGTGTTTTCTAAACACTGTCAAGAATCATAACTCCAAGCCATCTTGAGGCTCAAAAGCTGTGTGCATGCGTGTGTTCGGGGACGGGGGCCGGAGGGGGGTAAGGTAAATCGGACTTGGCTCTCCAGTTCATCGTTTTTGAGGCTTTGTAACTTTATAAAAGATTCATGTATGTAAAAGTTCGTATAATAAAATAAAAAGGCTTAATTGATTTGTTGGCTCGTTCTGGGCTGGGTTGCTCTTTTTTTTTTTTTTTGTCGTGCCATTTGGTGTCGTGCAAAATTCCTTACAGCTGTGCGATCGCTCCGTTTCACCAAGCCGCGCGCGTCGCCATCCAAAGCAAATACATTTTACAGCAGAAACAATTTGTAAGATGGATGGTGCGCGGTCATTTCAAACAGCCCCGAAGTCTGTTCGCTGGGGCAGGAGGGAATGGTCATGTTTCTGTTCCAGAGGTGTCCTCTCCGTGCGTTTCCTGATGTTTTATGAGGAAAATATTATACGAGATGCTACAAGTGGGCTGGAGTTTTTTCTGTAACACCCCTACCAACTCTTAGTTAATGAAATTTGTGGTCCGGTTGGGCTCGCTTTGAAAGATGGCAGTCGTAAAGATTTCTCTCAAAAGTTACGTCTTCTCCTGCCAGATGAAACCGCTGCTTTATTTATTTTTTTTAAGCTAAGGTTTATCTGGCCCATGTTCTGGGGGGGGGGGCACTCGTCTTCACCTTCATGCCCACTGCGCCCCCGCAGTCTGGCACCGCCCCGACCGTCCCAAAGGCCGCCGTTGCTGATTTTATGGACTTTTAGGAGCAGGATGGTCTGACTGGCACAGTGGGGCCACTTAAGATGCCCCATATGCAGCTGTGATGGGAGGTTGCCCTGGCAAAGACATACATTACCCCCCCCCCCCCATGTAAACAACCTAGACTTTAGGGTGTTCAGTGCTGACTGCTGTGTTAGATGCTAGAACCCATGATAGAACCAGAGACCGACCTGCAAGAAAACTGTGGACTGTGGTGACTGACCTGCCCAAAGCAAGGAATGTAGCTAATGTAGCTGTAGCGTAAGGTATTCTGAAGTTTAGGTGCTGGGGTGCAAGGGAGGGCATCAGAGGTGCAGAGCTGGATGGGTTTGTGGGAAGCCAATTAGCTACTCTGGCTGCTCCCCTTCATAGCCTGCAGCTGGGGAGGGCTCTGGGAGTATGGGGGCGGGGGGTGGTGCTGGTGGTCTTCATTTTTCCCCTTCCATCAAAGCCAGTGCCACAGGATGCTGGGGGGGGGGCATCCTGAGCGTAAACCGCTGTCACAGCAGCGCCTCACTGTTACCCCCCCAGGTAGGCGGCTTGACCAGTGTAATTAAACCACAGCTGCAATTTTCATAGCCGGTCGCAGTTTTGATTATATGACCGCAGTGACAAACCACCTTTAAATGACACTTCAGCCCCCCCACCACACAAGCACCCCCCCGGTTTGCATGTTTGCCATAATCCTGTTTATGAAAACGCCTCAGAGGTAAATGGCTTCCTCATGATGATGGCTGTGGGGGGAGTCCTGTGCAGCCCCCCCCCGTCACCCAGTCCCCCCACACGGGCCCAAGCCTCAGCCGGTCGTCAGTCCCAAAGGGAACTTGCTGACCCAGAGTCTCAACGGATACAGCAGGCCTCCTGGAGCCAAACCCCTGCGTTCGCCCTGTAGCCCCCGGCCCTGTGAGGAGATGTTAAGCAGCCCCTGCCCCCCCCCCCCCCCCCCGCACACATGCCGTCGCATCCTCCCGCTCGCTTCACAGCGCAGCTGGGAGGGGTCCCCAAGCGGGCCAGCTCACTTACAGAATCAGCGATGTCATTCCAGGGACACGAATGACAGGGGGGGGGCCTGCAGGTCGGTCTGGCCCTCGGCTTCTCCCCTGAGTTGCCATAAATAATGTTTTACTGACATTATTCAGATACATTTCTGCATCCTACAGCACAACTCCAACAAATTCATGCACCTGCATCCCCTAATGAATAACCTTTGAATGAAAAAGGGCTCTTTCTATGTGTTTGAATAACTTTTAGAATCACTCGTTCTGACTGTAAAATCCCGATGAGTCACACTTCAGCCCCATCGGTGTGTCCAGTTACTTGAGTTATGACTCGTCATAATCCCGTTTACCTGTGCTTGGTGTCTGTGTCCCAACTGCCGCGTCTTGTATCGGCTCTGCTTAAGATGCTCCGTTTGCTTTGAGGGTGTTGGTAATGAGGCAGTGCCCTTGGATGTGCATTAGAGACGGTCGGTTATGAAAGGGCGCCTTTGATTGCTGTGTAATAGGCTAGAAAGGACTTAATTTGAGGCCCCTGAATCGGCCTTTCTGTTCTGTCACACAACAGGTGCACTTCTTCCTTTATTTATATATTTTGATGGAAATCGGCCTTTTAAGTCGACTTTTTTTTTCCCTCTTTTTTAAAATCCTTATCTTGATCCTATTAAATGCGGAAACCTGGCGAATCGCATTCGAGTCGTTTGAAATTAAAGTTCCGCAGTGGGTCAGGGTAAATGTCTTTGGAGGGGGGCCGTACGTACCGCGCCTCCCATCGACGCGGCTGAGCTCCGTCACGTTCCGCCCGTTGGTTCCAATGTCCTGCTCTACTGAGTGCACTTTCGTCTGTTTGGCTTAGCAGCTCCTCTCCTGCCAAGTGCGGCTGTTTCGTTAGCGACTTGTGAGGTTCTATTTGCATAAGCAGAACTAATATTTATCCCTGGAGGACCTGGACCTGGACTCTCGCGCGGGCGTCTCACCCGCCGGATGAATCCTGCCGCCTGCTCTCGGTACACGGGCCCACCGCCTGCACCCATCGTCACGGACATGGGTAAACTTCGCTCTGTAGCTGTGTCCGGGGCAATGGGTAACCCGAGTGGCATCGTAGCGGAGTCGAAATCCCGTCCATTCAAAAACCCATCTTGCTCTCGGCTGAATGCCTTCCAGAGGTGTTTTATTTTATACATTTTTTTAACTTACTGGAAAGTGCTAAAATGTTACTGTGTTCAGCCGCACTGTGGCAGGTTTCCTGAAGCATGTGCCAGGCCACCGGTGGTTGAAGGACCACCTCCAGTGGGGAGCTGGATGGATGGCAGAGCTGGCGGAGGGTTGTTGGGGGGGGGGGGGGGCCACCCGCGTGGCAGGTGTGGTCTCGCGGTCGTACGGTTTTTTGGGGTCTGTGCTCAACCCCTATCTCTTTGCATTTTGACTATAAGCCCGGCTGAGAAGTTGCTTGTTCTGCAAAACACCTCCAGGGCTGTGCAGGAACAGCCCCCACTAAACACACGTACATACCTTCAGACCAGCAGAGCCGGCCACACTGATCTTCAGCCCTGAGGCGAACCAGTTAATTTGTTACTGGCTAACGACTGGTTTGCCGCTCGGCCGTGTGCCGTCTTTGATCTGCCGCCGTAAACAGCCGCGGCCGCCGTGCAGACAGCTCCCTGAAAGGCGATTTATCTCTGGCAGAACAAACGAACAAACGGCGCGGGTGATAGCGCCTGCTGGGGGGGGTCGCAGGCACCCGGCTTATCTCGCCGGCTGGCTGACTGCGCTTGTTCTGACTCACAAAACCACTCTTATGAGTGACCTTAGTTTGTGCAGGTAAATAAACGGCGGTGATAACAGCGGTGGCCTGTGGGTCTGTGCGGTTCCACATGTTTTAAACCACGGTGCACTGACCAGAGGGGTCATGTCGCCCCCCCCCCCCCCCAGCCTCCCTCCCCATTTCTGCCTTTTTAAAAACTCTTCAAGGGTTCCAGCAAAACCATTGAAGTCCCCGTTAAAACATCAGAGCTCATCCCCCGTCTGGGAGGCTGATAACGACGGAGACTCTTTGAACATATCGTGGCAGTGAGATCACCTTTCCCGGCCATTTTATCTCCCAGCTTGTATCTGCTCTGCATTTTGAGCTTAATCACATGTCACTAAAAACAAGGGGGGGGGAGAGTCCTATAGAGGGGGAAAAACATCCGATTAAACTTGTGAAAATCGACGGAATCGGGATCTTTCCCAAAACTGAGCGCTTTGATACAGGGGGGTGTATGAGGGCGTTGAGACACCCAGCTTATGATTCATGGGCATCAGATGGTCCTAAATCTTGCAAAGTACCTCACCCCCCCCCCCAATTTCTGGTGCCCCCCCCACTGCTGCCGCCGAGCTGTACTTTAATCAGCACCGTCCTCCAGCCGAGTAAGGAAACACCAGTGGTATGCGGGGGGCGGGGATGGGGGGGGATTTGTCATTAACTGTCATTGCCCAGGCAATTATGCTGCGAATCACAAAGATGGACCGACATGAAACAGCCACAGGTTCATATTTGGGCTCCTCGGTCAGGACTTCGGGTGGGGGGGTGGTGTGGGGGGTAATACCATAACAACTACAATGACCTGTATCACGATTCCCCCCCCCCAAAGACCTCCAGTCCAATCTCCCATTCCTCTGGCCTCTGTCAGGGGAGCAGACATGATAATGAAGGCCCCTCTCAGGCTTTTGTCTCTGCAGCATGGCTGGAATGTTTGTGGAGATGCTATCTGATTCGCTCCCTGGCTGCCATAGCTTTCCCAGAGGCAGCGGCCTGCCAGCACTGGCCGATTGCAGCCAGCTCTGCGCTCCTTCTGAATGGCCTCTTTTACCTAGGCCGGGGGTGGGGGTACGTGACCCCGCATGTCTGTTGTCTGCTCAAACCCGGGCTGAGCAGGATCCGCTCCTTAAGGTTAAAGCTGGGTTCGGCTTGGTTGGGTTCAGTGTTGCACTCTTGGTTTTCTCTCTGTCCCGCCGCAGGTGCAGGACATCAGCTTCAGCCACGACTGCCGCTGGGTGGCCATCAGCACGCTGCGGGGCACCACGCACGTCTTTCCCATCAACCCCTACGGCGGGCCGCCCTGCGCGCGCACCCACATGTCGCCACGCGTCGTCAACCGCATGAGCCGCTTCCAGAAAAGCGCCGGGCTGGAGGAGATCGAGCAGGAGCTCAGCAGCAAGCAGAGCGGCCGCTGCAGCCCCGTGCCTGGCCTCTCCAGCAGCCCCTCAGGGTCGCCACTGCACGGTGAGTCTTGTTGTCCTGGTGGGGAGGAGGGGGAGCTGGGCCAGGCGATCCGCCTGCTCTTCATGGCCTCCCGCAAACTCCGCTCCCCCCAGACTCGCCTCTAAGCTGAATTCCTGTGTTGCTGTCTGGCAACCATGAGGTTTTGGGTTTTAATCCTGATTCTGAAACTGCTGCTCTATCGGTAAGCATTACTGCTTCTCTTCAGTGGTAACGGCAGCGATCCTCGGGCAACAACGTGACATTTTCCGAGGAAATTACTACTAGGAGTAGTTACACCGGGGAATTGTCACCGGGGCTGGTCCTGAGTTCAGTCCGACAGGCACCCAGCTGTGAGTTAGGGGTTAACAGAGGCCACTTCGGCGGACCTTGGGCAGACCGTGACCCTGCTGTCAAAGGCCTGCTGTGTTTGTCTGAACATCCCTGGGTGCAAACAAGGGCGCCCCTTCTGTGCCCAAATCTGCACTTATGTTTTTTAAAATGCATACATGCCTCCCCATTCTTGTTAAGTGGTGTGTGCTAATGGTGTTATTTACACAGCCCCCTCAAAGGCTTCTAAGCATGTGGCTCGGTTAATCAGCAGCCCCCCCCCGCCCCTTGCCAAATGAAATACACGTCGCTGGTGTGCATTAGTGAGGAGGGGGCCACGCCATGTCAGGGATTGGGGCGGGGGTGTTTGTGGAGCCTTGCAGTGAGTGCCACAGACCTAACCCTCTGTTAGGGATCCAGACTCATCAGTCACCCCCACCCCTGCTGCCGCTGCCTTGCCTTCATCAGCAACAATTCTCCCCCCACTTCTGCCCCAGGAGTGCTGTCGAGCCCCCTCTCTCCCCCCCCCCCCCCCCCCCAGCCTTAACTTGGTTTGCGTGGCTTCCCGGGCCGAATATTAATTACCCGCGTCGGGCTGCGTGCGAGCCGAGCCAGCATGACATCAGCGCGTCTGAATGCAGCGAGCGTCTCACGCCGTAGTCTCTGGTAGCAGCCGCGAAGGTCCGTCTCGGGAAGCGTGTCGTAAATCAGACTCCGCTTTCAAAGGCGACTGCTGGGGCCCCCACCTGTCAGCAATTAGTCCCCCCGGCGTCACCTTACGCCAGGACCTCGGCGCGGATGGCCGGGCCGGTGCCCGACGTGAAAAACAATTCCCAAACCGGATTGAAAAGGGAACGGCTCACGCAGACGATTGATATAATCCGTTATGGAAAAAACACGCCGTATCTTTATTCCATACGTGCCCCCCCCCCTCCCCAGTGACTCCAGTTTAGCATATATCAAAACCAGGGCTGAAAGCCAGGGACACTTGCGTCTGGCTTTTGCATTGACATAAAAGGCAACTGTGTGCTATCAGCAAGTGGATTGCGGTGTTTTCGTTAACCCTTCGAGCCCTGAGGTGGATCCCTCTCACCCCCCATCCATCCTGTTGCCTCCCCAGGGCTGGTTACGATCCCTCTCCGAAGAGCCCTCATTCAGAGCGGGAAGCCGCCTCGGAGGTCCTGCTTTTACCGTTATACGCGATTCTTCCTTTTATTGGGAAGAAGTCCGCACGGAGGAATCTGTTTTTCCTCATCCCCCCCCACACACACACACACATGCTCTTTGGAAAAGTATTCTCATGCAGATATTGTGCACCGCGGCTTCCACGCAGGCGTCGCCGTGGTGATTTACGCTGAACTCGGGCGCTCTGACAGCGTCTGCCCGGTTGGGGCCTTGCTCCGGAGTCGCTTTGTAATTTGCGTTCCGTGCGACAGCTTCGCCAGCTCCGTCCTGTTTCGGTGGAGTGAGAATATACGAGCGTGCGAGGCGTGCGAGGATGTCTGCCATGAAACGCCACCCCCCTGCACCCCCAGCTTGTTTTTTTCTTTCTTGTTTTATACATGCATATTTACAAGTGTTAAAGTAACTACCTCTCTCATTTGTGATGCATTGCACAAATCAGCAAATGGGATGTTATTGGTGTTTCAAACGGGGGCAATTCCGGGGTCCAAACCCGGTTCTGTCCCAGAAGCTGCCCAGTACATTTGGGTAAATTATCTAGCCGACGCAGAAACAGGGAAAAGAAAAATGTTATCAGGGGTGTTTGTTTTCCGTCTGCTGTTTGAATAAAGGCCTGTGGATGGAAATTAGGCAGCAGAAATCAAATGACGCATTTTAAGAGGCGAGACGCAATAGTTACAACAGCGCATAACAACACGTCAGCCTTTTTTCTTGGGGAAGGAACTTGAAAAGTACACATCCTCTGGTCGCAAAAATAGAAGCTAAGATTAGCATTTCTTCTCCGTTGGATGTAATCTGTGCTTTTTTTTCCCCTCTTCCCTTCCCCTGTTCCAAGCTGCAACACGCTGTTGAATGGGCGCTATATAGCCCTGATTATCCGGTGTTACTGTCGAATCCATTTCCTCGATATGCAGGGCAAAAATAGGTCCTTTCTGCATGTTACCCCTGTGGATGGGCAGCTGGACGGAGAAATGCAGCCCGGACCTTTCCGAAACGTGAGGGACCGAGGAAAGCAAAGCAACATCTCGGCGAGTCTTGTGCTGACAGCAGTCAGAATAACAGTATTATTTCAATGAAGCGTTAACGCCATAGTGCGTCTGTCCTTTCATGTGAACCTGCCCACTTCCTGCTCAAACCTGGGTTGTTGTCGTTTTGGCGGTTCAAGCACTTGATTGGCCGTCAGATGTGGGTCAGCTTAGAAGCGGTTGTTTTTCCTTTATTGGGACACTAGGGTGGGTGGGTGATACCCATCCTAATGGAGGCGCCCCGACTACGAGATCGCCTGGATCATGGTCTCCTCACCGCTGCCTTTCCCCCGCAGATTGGCGACTGTGAGTGTTGTGCGTGATTTTTTTAACGCGTCGTTACATAGTATAAACAGTGGCGCTGGACAGCACTCTCTGGTTTCTTCAGTCCTGCTGTTCCTGTACGACACCCCAGCCTCCGGTAAATCGAAACAGGAGTTGGCCGGAGAGCCGCCGACTCCCCGATGATAAACGGACATTTCCTCTGTGCCGCTAAGTCAACATGCGTGTTTGGCTCTCTGGGCACATTAAGGATTGGCCGGGCCGAGCTGGTTTCTGTGCGCTCTTCCCTACCTGAAGGGCCGCAGTGTTGCCTGTGATGTTCTAGCCCCACTGGCTGCACTCTGGAGTCACTGGAAATGTTCTCTGCGGCGCCTCACATTGATAGATCGTCATTTTTAATACATGTGAAAAGCTGCATTTGGATTTTAGGAGGCAAAATATATTTTCAGTAATCAAATACCCATATATATATTTTTTCGTGATAAACTTTCTGTCATAAAAACATGCCACCGAGACAACCAGCTGATAAGCTGCACAGTGACATTCGAGGTTCCTGTGCCTGTTTCAGGCCTTGTGCCTGATGTCCAGTGTTTAGTTCTTGTGCTGAGTGAGTCAGAACAGGCGGGGGGGGGGGGGGGACCCTTCGCTTTATTTCCTTGAAATGAATGTTTCTCCCCTCTTTATTTATTTTTCTCCCCCTCGGTCCATGTCTGCTTGTCCTCGCTGTCCCTGTAATACCTGAAGGCAGCCTGACGAAGGGTCAGCGTGTACCGGGCTAATGCTTAAAAGGGGGGGGGGGTGGTGTTTTTCTGTAATGTGATTTCAGAGAAGACTCCCGGCCTCTTGCCCCAGTTATGCTTTCACAGGGAAGTGGGATTTATGCTCCTGGACTGAGAATATTGTGTTCTATGCTACAAAAGCCAAAAAAAAAAAAATAGATAGACAATGTGAAGTACCTTAGCCGTCCTCTGTGTGGTGCTGTTTTCTCACATTTCCTTGGCAAATCAAAGGACCGTAGCCATAGTGGGTCCTGATTTCACGCCAGAGAGAGGCAGTGAGGGAAAAGTCTTGGAAAGCTTGAATTGTGTTGCTAAGTTTTTTTTTTCTTCTTTTTTTTTTTTCTTGATACAAATCTAATCCAGCACAAGAGCTAAAACCGCACTGTAATTTGTACTGGGTTTTATGAATGGCCTCCTTAAACAGATTGGAAATCCTTCCTTTTTAACTTTCTACTTTGAAGAAGCTTTTAAAAACGTATCTTTTTTTTCTTGTCAGTTAAGGTCTTCTCTACCCGTGGAAGCCCGTTGTGGCCTAAAGGGTGTATCGATTTTTTAAATCCTCTCACTGGCAGAAGAAGCCAACCTGCATGTGACGTTACGCTTGTGTGCGATTCCACGGCAGCAGGTACAGGTTATTAAATAGTATAGATTCTGTGTTTTGACTGGTACTGCAATGAGTCCTAATAGGTTTTTTTTTTGCTTTTATGTGTCGTTCGTGGTATCCCAGTAAAAAGATGATTGCCATAGCTTAAGTCACGCCCTCTCAGTACAGCAGAATTCCAGTGTTTTCCGGTGCAGTTGCATCATACCTTGTGTGTTTGGTTTTGTGGCACCCCTGCTCTAGATTAAACTGCTTCTTGGAAGAAAAAAAAAGTTGTTAAACTATCATGGGGGGGGCGGCAGGGGGTGTTGGAAGAGAAACTCACAGCCAGCCCAGAAGCCGTTAACTATATGTAAGAAATCTAAATGTCATTTTATGTTTAGTAATATGAATTTTGATCTTATGACATCCAAAATCGGAACTCATTGTTTCATTGTTTGTTCTGTGTTGTTTTCCCTTCTTACTTATTTTTTGCTTTTCAGTTGTTCATTTTCTTGTGATCGCCCGTGCCGAGCAGAGCACACTCTCAGTCGCGCACTCTGAAACAGCGCACGCTGCCATCTCCTCCCAGCTTGACTCAATAAAGGGATTTTCCAAAAGCCGCACGGCCATCGGACAACTTGTTTATCCCGGGGGAAAAAATAACATTAGCGTTCTGTGCATTCTTTGGTCTGCTCTGGACGGGAGTCCGGATCGCAGTGCAAGCGGCGCTCCGCCAGTGGTTAGCTGGTGGTTTCTTGCGATCTCTGTGTTGGTCCATCCCAGGCACCGCGGGCTTTCTGTCGTCAGGCTGACTTTCAGGAAAGCAACTCCACGTTTCCAAATTATAACACAAAGATTAGGGAAGGTCCGTACGTATGGTATGGGTTTGTCATACTGGGCCTTACGTTTATGATCCAACATGGGGCTCCGGAGCGGACTAGCAGCTCGCCATGTTAATTCCCGAGCTCCGCCTTCAAGGGGTCGTGTGAAATCCTGCCGCCACCCCCTTATCAGTCAGCACGGGCCCCAATGAAACGTCCCCCCCCCACCAAAAACGGTGCTTCTCATGACCCTGGCGGGTTCGCTGCCAGGGTGGGTGGGGGGGGGGGGGGGCATGAACTGGCCCAGGCTCTCAGACATTCGTCTTTATAACGCGGTGCGCTGAAGGCTGTTTCGCGAGGCTGGAATCTCTGTCTCGCCTTGATCATTCCTATTTTTCCGGCCATTCATTGTATATTATTTTTATCATCATATTAATTTTTCGTAAATGTTGTATATTAACCTTCTTTAACAAATGCTTTTGACACTAAATTGGAAAGAGGTCCTTTTCTGTGTGATGTAAAATATTTTTTTCAATATTGCAATGTGCAGTAGGATTTAAAAATGTAATTTATATGCTTTGTATTGTTATAAAAATTAAGCAATGATGCAAGCTTTTTTCTTTCGACATCGTTCTGTGCTTGAAACTGTCCTTTTATTTTATTGTATTTAATTGTTTGCTTTTTTCAGCTGAGACTTTTCAGCTGAGATCTGTGAAATGATATCAATAGCAAAGATGCATGTAAAAAAAATCTATTTGGTGTCTTAAAGCAAAACTTAACTCTGAAAACTGTTTCCCTGTCATGTGCATCTCACAGAGGTCAGGTGGGTTAGGGGCATATTTTAATCACTCTAATGAGCTTCATGTAGACTGGAGGTTGGAGCGTCCAGATCTGGAACAGATCAGTTGCGTCGCAAGGCGCTTGATTAATTGGAACATTCCAGAACATGTGGTTTTATGGCGGAGACATTAATTAAAGGAGCCTTGATGTGCCTGTCATTTCTAACACGTCGTTGGCTGCAGTGGTTATGCAACCTCGCCCGCACCGTCAGCCGATTCTCACTGGGCTGCCACCCCACCCCCCACCCCCACTGCCTCGAAATAGCCTCATTCTCTCCAGATTTGTTAATCAAAGCATCAGATTCTAGCTGAATACACTCAATACGTGTATATTTGAATGAGTGCGTGCTTTTATTTTATTTTATTATTTATGATCTAGTTTAATTAAGCTTGTTTGTACTGATTTGGGCTGATTGAGCTCTCCTGCACCTCTGACACTGAATATGTGTGTGAGACCATCAGTCTCAGGGAGCGTCAGCGTTCATGAGGTGTGTTAATGCCAGATCAAGGCATACCCCCCCCCCCCCCATGTGAGGGGTGCCAGGGTCCAAATCTCCACATGCTCTCACCCTCCTGCAGCCTGTACTTTGTCTTTCCACATCTTATTTCTGGAAGAGAAACCCAGAGGCGTGTGGGTGGGGGTTGTTGGAGGGGGAGGGCATCTTGTCACGCTTTCAGAAGTTAAATTAACGTAAAATATGGCTGCCGCTCTGTGCAAGCTAGTATGCTCCGGTTAGCGCTCCTCGTCGCTGTTGCCTGTGCCCCGCTGCCCTGTGACTATCGGTGCTGGTCGGCGAAATGGAAGCGTGCTTTCAGGCCCCCCCCCCCCTTTCGATGCCCCTCCGGAGAGGTGGCTCACTGCCGCCCCGGCGGCCTGTAACAGACAGCTGATTTCCATCCCAGTGCCGTGTCAGAGTCACTCTCGCCGACACGCTGTCGTTCCGTTTGCCTCCGACACTTGGGATATTTGAATAGGCTCATGTTCTTCGTTAGTCCTGTCTCGTAATGGTGGGGGGGGTGGGGGTGGTCAGCAAAGAAACCAAGAGGACATGAGGGCATTTGTTATGGATGACACAACTCCCCCTCGGCAAAATCCGGATCATGGGCTTTGGTTAATAACGGATGCATCTGTTGAAAGGCATTGCAGGGCGCCCCCCAGGCTCCTTGAAGGCCGTTCCTTTAAAACCGTTCCCATTTACTCCCAACTTCAGAGGGCCCTGGCACCCTGCCGTTCTCACGGGGGCTGCTTTGGACCCCACCGCGCGCCTGAAAACAGCAGGCGAGCGGAAGGACGCCCGTCCTGGAGGACCCCGAGCCGGCGGCCCTCTTACCTGCGACTCACCTCTGATGTCTTTTCCACCAACTGGCCGCCGCTTCAAAAACCCGTAAATCATATGAAGTTTATTTTCTTTGCAGCATCTGTGTTTTATAATGGTGCTTTTAATTTGTTTTCACTTCGTCCGCCGGGATTGGTTCTGTCCGGCACATATTGGACACCCCCTTTTAGCTTGACCCACCCCCCCAACTCTTCTCTGGAAGTGAGTCCTTTAATAATGGTCCTTCTGGGAATTTGCAGTGGGGTGGCTTGACGTAGTGGTGCTTCAGCAAAGCGGCCAGAGCCCCCAGCCCCTCACCATGCACCACCTTAATTCCTGCTGCCCCCCCCCCCCCCCCATTACAATGTGTCTGGGAAACTTGGATGAGCAAAAAAGCCATGGATGAAAGAAAGTATTCCCTAACTGGGAATGAGAAGCCAAATATCGCGGGCCCAATATTGCTTTCTCTCATGAGAGGGTACCCTCGTTAGGTCACCCTCGTTAGGCTGTGGGTGCCCCTGCAGCTTGTTACTCTGGGCTAGTTATCTGTTATTAGTTACTGGCAGATGCAGCGTCGACGAGAAGCAACGTCCCGACCCTCAGCCTTGGAAGCTTCCGTGCAGGTTGAATAATTCGGTTTGCACGACGTATCTCTTTATTGGATGCAAATCGGACAGGACAGGGGGTCAAGCTACTGCTGACAGGAGCGCCTGGAGTGACCCCGTAGAAGGAGATGCAAATGAGGCAGTGTGAGCTTGAACTGCGGGGTCAGGTGACAGTGTGATCCCCCACTCCTCCTGGAGGGCGCCTGGGACGGTTTCGCATTTGCATCCGCGGATCTTCTTTCGCGGGGTGTCACGCATCAGCCATTAATCAAACGAAGTCCCTCTCCAGCGTCTTTGATTCGTTGTGGTCCCCCGTGTCAGATGTGTCGGAATGGAGCACCTGCGATTAGCACCCCGCTTCAAGATGGTTGCGTCAGCGTGTCCGGTGGTTCGTGGGGCAGGTCTCGCCCCGCCGCCGGTGCTCGGCGTTCCGGGTGTGAGGGGGTTAAGCTGGTGTGCCGGCCGAGTGGAGTGTCCTTTTGGAAAGATGCTAAATTCATTAAGATTTTTCTCCTTCCTCTCCTACTTCTAAGCCCTCTGAAGCACCTTTATGGATTTTCAGTCTGCTTCCTGTTCAGATTCCTTTTCCGTCCCGTCCGCCGTCCGCACAAAAGGTGGCTGCTCCGGGGGCGTAGCGGCCCCTGGACGCCAAGGGCCCTCTCGAGGCCGGCTCGGCGCGGATTTGGGGGGCCGCAGTGTTTGTGCTGCGCCTTCTCCAAAACCCCTCCAGCTATACGAGGACGTAAGACCTAAATGGCCTCTCTTTGATTAATCACAAAGCAGGCATTTCACAGTATTACGGAAACACAGAGAAACTGGGTAATGATCTAAACCCCCCGCCCCCCCCCCCCCCCCCTCGCCAAAGCGCTGGTGCACGTCTGCTCCGAGTGCTTTGATTCCCTCACAATCAGAGCAGCTCCCTTTCATTGTGATCCCCCTCCCCTGTTTGTTGTTTCTTTTACTTTTTGGGGGGGGGGGTGCTTTCTTTTCAGTCTGTAGCCAATGCATTTTAACCTTTTTTAACGTAACAAAAGAGAAAGAAAATGTTGGTTGAGATAATTGAATCTGTGTCTTAAAGGTTACCAGGCATTAAAAGTGGGGGTGGGGGGGTGGCGGTAGGGCGACTGTGTTCACATTAGTTTTAATTGAATGCGTCTGTTTAGGAGGAAAAAAACTGAAACATTGGAAAAGTTTACTAAGTATTTTGGGATGTTGTTTATTTGCATATTAAAATATTATAAGTAGCAAATCACAAACTAGGAGATGGAAGGATATTCCTGTACGTTTTTCCATGTTATTTCGGTGAGAAAATTCTTCTGAAAGTCCAAGAAACGCTTCCGATATTGCAAAAGGATTCGTCAGAATTGTTCCTTTCTTTTAATGAGTTTTAAACTGTGTTCTCATGCGTGTCGTAATTTACTGTAAATGTAATTGGGAAGTGCCCACGATTCAGCATTGTCTGGTGGCCCCTGGAAAGCCCACGCGCCTCCCGGAATATTCCACGGGCTGTCGTGCCCCCCCCTCCCCCCCCATGAGGCAGGAAACACAGGTGTCTGCCGTGAAATACGCCCCCCCCCCAGACAAGGCTGGCCCTGCACTGATTTAAAAAGCATCGGTCGCCCCATAGTGGGTATTGTCTGGTCACGGCCCGGTACTGCCCTCGTATCGGGCCACGGGATTAGCCGCGCATCCGCACTGCCGTTTGGAGTCACACAGCAGAGTTGTGCCCGGGGAGGGGGTGGGGGGGGTGGGCTGCAGAGTTGACGGCCAGCCCTCTGCCATGCTTGTGAACTGATCCCTGATCAGTTCCATGTGTGCAACGCGCTCCTCTGTGTTTACATCTTCTTTAAACACGATCTCCCCTCGCCTCTTTGTTATTGTTCTCAAAGAAACTCTTTCTGAAATACTCTTTCAAGCGATTAGCCTTCATAGGAAACCTTTATGATGATATAATTACATTCCTTTCCCCCCACTCAGTCTTTTTTTTGTGTAAACTGCTGTTTAGTCGTTTGGGAAATAAAAGCAGTTAAGAGTGGTTGGGGTGGAGGGTTGATTAACATACCGAGGCACTAATGTGTGTTGTCGCACTGCATCTTGAGGTAGTTAGCCTCAATCAAGGCTCCGGTCTCCAAAGCAGGCTTCATATTTTCTGATCGCAGAGTGACCGGGGATTCTCCGGTGGCCCCCAGCGGTCCAGCACGAGGTTGTTGTGCCGATCAGCACAGACAGCCAACTGGGACCCAGTCTCAATCCGGGACGCTGTGCCCTCCAGGTCGACTTCCACGCGGAGCTTTTTTCGTGAGGAAAATCAAAGACAATTAGGCGAGGATTCCCCATCCTGGGCGCTGCGAAAGCACACAGGGACCTTAATGAAGATGGAGTGTCCATGTGAAGCGTGTCCCGTGATCCCATTAGGTCCTGCCTCTGCAAATGCATTTTATGGCCTGCAGTTTGGCTTTATTTGTGCCCATTAAACCACGCAGAGCCGAAGCCCGGAGGGTTTCCCCAGAAGGAAACGAGAGCTGTCCGTCAGCTCAGTTTGGTCTCTCCTAACAATAAATGTCAAGATCCGTTTTGTTGATAAGTTGGGAAAAAAAAAAGTACATCGGAAGGTTTAATTAAATGATACGCACTAGATTTAAAAATGTGTTGGTTTGCCTAAGTTCTTCACACAAAAAAATGCAGAATCGGTAACTTTAGTGGCTAAAAAAAACACGCAAAGTTTAACGCAAACATCAAGTCAAAGCTTGAAGATTTTCATGAAATTAAGTTAATTTTAAAGGGGAAAAAGTGACCACAACGATTGTCCCTTTTCAGCAGCATGCTGTCAGGCCTACTTGGCATGACGTTGCTTTGGGTGACCTCACTCTTACGTGTGCCTTCCCGGCCTTCTTACTCACTTCCCAGCCTGTTTCATGGCTCCCATTCCAGCCAGTCCCCTTTGAAAGTGATGTTTCTCCCTTGTCATCTCCAATTCCTTGCACATATAGCGCAGATAATGGACACGCTGGCTAGCTAACGGCGACAGTGCAGTCGGGATGCACGGCGTACGGCAGAGAGACGCTTCATCGCCGTAAAACCGTATTTTTAAGTTTGACCTTCCTGCCACTCGGCTGGATGTCGCCTGGGACGCATACGTTAGGCCGAGTGGAAGGACGCTGAGCATAAGTGTGTCGAAACGTAGGCTCAGCAGCTTTAGGTATCATCTTCAACACCCCCCCTCTGAATTGCTGGGATCTGAATTTTACTTCAGAGAGTTTCTACTGGAAGGGCCCATTTTTTTTTACGTTGGGGGGGGGGGGTTGCCTTGCCTTGCTTTGCTAATAGGCTGTTTTATTGTGGTATTTTTTAAGTCCCCATGCACCTCGATTGCAATGAAAGCAAATTGGGGGGGGCTATTATAACTTTGTTCTCTCTGTCACTTCTCACTCCCCAGTTAAACTAAACAATCAAGAGACCTACAATAACTTCGCAAACAACAACACGGGGAACCCCCGCCTGTCCTCCCTGCCCAGCCTGACGGTGGTGCTGCCCCTGGCCCAGATCAAGCAGCCCATGACACTGGGAACCATTACCAAGCGCACAGGGTGAGTCTCCCAAAGCTGACGCCGAATTCGCTCTCGAACCCGTCCCCTCCCGCTTAGCGCTGCGGCTCCCATCGTGGTGCCCCCCCCCCCCCCCCCCAACCTGCTGGCCCGTGCACATTTACATACAGACGACATTATAGTAATGCTCCCCATTTCATTTAAATGTTTTCCCTCTTTTCGTTTGAATTGTAAATGTACTAATGAAACAGCGAATCCTCATGATATTCGATAACCGAGCACGTGATGAAGATAAACCGACGTGGTGTGTGTGTGTGTGTGTGTGTGTGTGTGTGTGTGTGTGTGTGTGTGTGTGTGTGTGTGTCCGCTCGCCTGCCCACCGTCCCCTGCACTCTCCAGACTCCCGCTTGAGCCTGGCCTGCAGACTTCCACACATTGAGACATTTCCATACGTCCGTGTGTGTCTGTGCGACGGCTGCTCCCCACGCAAAGCACAGAGGAACAGGATATTGCAACTCCAAACATCTGAGCCGGACCCTGTGAGGTGTAGCGTTACACGGCGGCGTGAAGATGCCCCCCTCCCCGTGCTGCAATGGAAATTTAGTCACGGGACGGGGGGTGTGGGGGGGTGTGTTCAGTCCTCCTATCCCCTGGTGATATCGGTGTTTTGAGGGAATTTCCCCATGCGGATGTTTTCCATGCAGTGCTCAACATCCTTGCTTCCTGGCTCTCCCATCCAACTCCCACCCCCCGGCACTGAGCAGAACCAGACAAATGTCCGCCCCCCCATCTCGTTTTGGGTCGGGACCCGGAACATCTGCAGTCAGCCCCAGCTGTGTGTGCTCTGTATGTGCTGTGTGTCTGTCTCCCTGCCTCCACTGATATCATCAGCGCCCGCCGCTATGCCTGGATGTGCTCGCATGCCGGACCATAAGGGTTCTCACACACCCCTTGGCGCCAAACATCTGGGCTTGGGGGAGGGGAATCATAGATTTTGGTAACGGTTGGACATCCATCGCTGCTGCATCTGGTCTTCAGTGTTGCATGAAGGAAGGACAGCAGCCAGCCTTGCTCTTTGCATCTGTGCGCTGCACGGTAGGTCCTGGGGTCCCTCACACTGTGAGGATGTACAGGGCAGGAGGGCACTGCAGTATCTGCCGGAAGCCAGCATGACCACACGCGCACACAAACGAACAGGGATAAAATCGAACCTGCAACCCTGCCAGAGTGGCTGTGCCACAATGTAACCCCACATATTACTCTTAATTAGATTATGAACTGCTGAATACTGTCTGTCTATATGGCTGGTGTACAATGAGTTGAGTACTGAACCAGCACCCTTCTGGTTAATGGATTTTCTGGTATACTGCAGCACCACCTGCCTTAAACTGTTCCCGTCAGTGCATGTGGCCAGCACTGAGGTGTCGGCGCCTGCATCCAAATCCCATAAATTCCAGGGTGTCATGGCCCCTCTGTGAGCCCCGTTCTTGACCGGATGGGGAGTCGAGTCTGCGGAGAGCCAGTGTCGTGAGGGATGTACGTGTGCATCGAAAGCCATGGAGACAGTCTGAAGTGGGCATGTCGTGTTATTAATACATGCAGCTGGCTCGGGGTGGGGGGGGGGGGCGGTTACCAAGTAAAACGGGCAGGGGAGACATGCTGGTCAGCCTGACATGAGACAACACAACTGGCCTTCGTGTGAGGCATCGCCTAGGAGGTTTCATGCGTCCCGTCCTATTTACCACAGGTCTCTGCGCATGGCGGTGCCAGGTTAGAGCTGTGACGTGATGAGGGATGCGTGGGTGGGGGGGCGGCAGCGTTCAGCTCTCGTCGGGAAGCGGTCTTGGTGCCCTGATGCTTACGCAAGAGCCTGTCCGCCTCTGCCCCGCTTTAAGTGCAGCCTGTCTGCGACATCAGCGCAGGCTGTGTTTGTGTAAACATGTCAGCCGCTTCAGGATTTATAAAGCCTCTTTCATGTTGTTTTCAGTGTTTCTAGCACGACCCCTATCCCGCTTTAACTCGAGCCGAAGTGTTTATGCAGCAGGCGACTTGACGGCCGCGTTCAGCTAATCGCCTGTCCCCCTAACCCCCTTAAGGAGAGGTCAGGGGGCCGTGCCAGTGACATAATGGCGGTTTTCACCTGCATGTCAGACCTGAGGCTCGAGGGCGAGGGCGCCCCCTTCAGGCTTTCTTGGGTTTATATATGCTGCTTACTCAGGGTACCACATGCTTAGCTTGTCCAATCTGTGGTGAATTCACTGAGTGGACTTCACACACTCTTTGAGGGCTTCTCCAAGAGGTTCTGACCCAAGGATGGGGTCCGACCCCCCCCCACCCATTGACCCTCCCTCCCATAATCCATTTTGTTTCTACAATATTACATTTGGCATTTCAGTGAGTTAGCATAAGTGGTTAATTAAAATTATGAAGATGTATGTGTGAGTTAAATTTTGAATGATTTTTTTTTTTATCATTAAGTTGAAGTTACTAGGCTTAGTTTTCTCTGGGATGAGCAGAATTCAGCCTTGCATTGTTCCGCAGTGCATGTGAATTTCTTAATGTATATTTCCTTTCAACATATGGGGCCATTGGGGGGAATACATCCTGAGTTCTCCAGTGTTAGAGCTTCCATACGATGTCCCGCCTCTTTTCACCCAGGAGTACCGCTGGTCCCCTGGATCGTGACAGGGTGCGGTTGCCGTTTGCAGCCCACGTGCATGGGGAACACAAGCAAGCAGCCTCCCCACGATACGTGCCCCCCTTACGATACCCTCATCGCTCTCACGACCAGTGGTCAAGTTTCAAAGGAATCATTCCTTATGCTTTAATATTTTGTTGTAAATTATAACCATTAAAATTGTCCGGAATTGAACTCTGTTGCAAGAAACCTGTCAAGAGTTTGAGTTGAATTTGCATGGTTATAAACTTCAGTCTTAACTAGAACAAGCTTTTGTGTGTGTTGCACATTTAAGCAGACATGTACAAATGTTATATATAACTTTATAATAATGGTTTTTCCATCTATTTCTGTGTGTCTTTCTCCCTTCATGAAGACCCTACCTCTTTGGGGCAGGATGTTTTTCCATTAAAACTCCATGGTGAGTTGCTCCAGTTCCTTCCCAGCATGCCTGTCTTTATACTCGCTTCAGCAAATGGCCGTATCCATTCTTTCTCTCCACGCATTTTCGACTTTGTTTCTGCCCTATGTGGTCCATTTGCTCAGACGTTCCAGGTTAGGAAAAAAATTATCCAAAAAAAACCCCCCACTCAGCGTGTCTCGGCGAGCTGTCAGCGTGTCACGCCTCGTCGGCAAGCAGAGCGTGGGGAGCGTAAACGAAAGCAAAACTCGAAAAGCGACGTCTCCTTCCCGACCTTTAAAATATCTTCACTGCTTTCCTGTAATTAATATTTCATATGTTACCATGTGAAACCAAGGAAGAATTTAGGGTCTGTCTACTATTTTGTAGAAGTAGAAGGGATCTCCTCCTCCTCATCATCGTGGAGCTGGGATTGGACCCCATGCTGGGTTCTGTTGGTGTGCCTTGTGGTTTCATTTGAACCCGCTCCGCTGCTGGAAATGAATGACATCCCCTCCTCCCCACCCATTTCCAGCCACATTTGCCTTGTCCAAGCTGGAGTACAAATACTGTTTATTTAAAAATAACATATCTGTGTTGAGATCCACGTTGTTTTTATTACGATTTATGGCCTCCGGCGATGTAATTGAAAAACGTGGAAGACACAGCATGCTCTGAGTCACACACAGCCCTTCCTGTCTGTTGAGGTTTTTTTTTTTCTGTTCGTTCAGCTTGAAATGTAAGTATGACTTGTCCATCTTTTTCCCGCCTTTAATTAACTCAGACAGTTTTATAATCTAATTGGTTAACAGCATGATCAGAAGCCCTCCTGCTAAATCTCCTCTGATATAAAAGATTCTCTGAAGTCTGATTAAATGTAAACTCAGATGGAAGAGGCGTCGTACTCTGCTTGCTTAGTGAGAGAGTTTAGGGGATTAGATTTTTTTTTCCAGAAATTGCATTCAATTAAAGGGTTCCAGAAATTTGGGACCAGCTCAGGAGTCTTATGGAATGGGAGGTCACTGTTTTTACCGGCTGAGGCCAACGCTGCCGTAGGTGCACCGTGACCTGAAGTGACTGATGAAGAAACGTTTCCTAGAGGAGATTATCGGAAAGACTTGGGAGTCACAGAACAGGGAGAAGTTTGTTATTGTAAAGATGGTCTGACTTATAGTGATACTGATCTTTATACGTCAGACATCCAGTGTGTATAACACCTGCAAAGCATTATTAAATTATGTTTGGAGATGAGAGAAGGTGCGGCAGATAACGCGCTTTCACGGATGGCATGATGGACGTGCGTAGAGGGATGATCAGCAGACATTTGCTGCTCTGGGACGTTACAAACATTAGCTTCGTATCTGTCTTTTGCGTCCCCTGAAATAACTTTATACTGATGGATACTTTATTGATCCCCCATGGGGAAATTCGCTTTGCGCCTCCCCCAACTTGCCCTCTGTAGGTGAGAGCCTGCCGGCCCCGAAGAGCAGCGCCCAGGGAGCTGAGGGTTAAGGGCCGTGCTTAAGGACCCGCAGATGTGCCAAGGCTGGGCGCGAACCGGCGACTTTCTAATCACAGGCACAGAGGTTTTGCCCACTGGGCCACACACTGTCCTCAAGAAACTGAGACTAACCAGCCTTGAACTCATGGCAGAAGGGATGTGTCTTTGCTGTGTGGCTCAGTGAGCTAGATGTGCAGTTTTGTGGATACGTGCCTGAGGAAATTCTGTTTGCCATCCTCTCGAGGTGCGACACGGCACGTTACAAGCCATCCAGCATCCCTCCTCACTGCTGCCGTCCACAGGCCGTTGGTCCTGCAATGGTGCCATCTTGTCATCTCCCCGTAGCGCCGCAGCAGCCACGTGAGGGAGATGTAGCGATCGCATTTTCTTTCCTCATGTATTTTGTTTTTTTATTTTTTTTTAAAGCTTGAAATCCAGCTAAATGAATCTCCTGTCAAATGCACAAATGTTTTAATGGAAAAAGCAATGCAATGATGTCCAATCGATTTGCACTTGTAAATGTCTGTTTAAATGACCTTATTTGAATAAAGATGCCGATACAGTTGAGGGTTTTAATTCTTTGCCGGACTGTGTCGCTCTGCCTGCTGTAGTACAATTACATGAGGTCATAATAATTAAATATAGCCGCATGACACGATGTGGAACTTGCATCAGCAGCTATTTTTGGCCGGAAAGAAAGAATGGGGGGGGGGGGGTCGTATTGGAATGATACCTTCCTTGGTAGTATTGTGATGAGGTGGAACGTTTTAAATGGAGGGGAAAATCTGATTTCTCTATCACAATTTGGTGGCAAGCACCGATGTTTGTTTTAGAAAAGATTCCAGAGCGCTGGAGTTTTGGAATCAGCAGCAGCCTCACTGTAGGCCCGGGGTAGCAATGCTTCCTGAAAGACGATGAAAAGTGTCGTTCAGAGATGCTCCTGTGTCCGGTCCGGGGTGGGGGGCGGGAGCTGTGTTATCAAGCCATCTCCTGGTACACGTTAAACGTGGCCACCGTTCTGCTGGCGAGTCACTCTCTCTGTCGGCCGCCAGCTCCCTGACGGGGGCGGGTGGAGTTTGAAATGTATTTGTTTACGACAGGCTCTCGACACGAGCGAAGCTGGTCACCCCCCCGGGTGGCGCCTGGCCTCAGCGAGCCCTCTAATTCTGAAGGTCTTTGATGGTGGACACAGAAGATTGAATTATGCGTCCGAGGAAAAGCCATTAGCTCAGTCAAGGGTCCTCATTTGTAAAATTAAAAGTGGAAAGGACAACCGGGCAGTCTCTCAGTGAATTAAAGTCCTTAATAAAAGTTACAGGGAAAATGGATGTCTCTCAGCTAGGAGGCATTGTGTTAAAATCGCAGCGGAATCGGGAGCAGCCTTCGAAGCACGGACATCTATCTGGCGGCCTGCTCTTCCTGTTCCGTATGTTTACTTTCTGTGATCTATGGACGGCTGCCCGTGGTTTGTGCGAGTGCTTTACCTGCCAAAGGTTTGTGTAATAACAGGCCCTCCTCCATGTACAGCAGAGCCTCGTCTGCCTGTCCGGGCTGCCATTAGTCAAAGCGGCCAGGACCTCGGCACTGCAGCCACTCCGGTCGGCCCAAAGTAAACGAATGACGTGAAATCCACGCCCGGCAGTGGGTTTTTCCTCATTAATTTATATATATGTGTATTATTAGTGTAGCTGCATGAGTCTGACTGAGACGGTTTTACTGGCGGGTCGTCTTCTAACCAAGCCTTTTGTGCAGAGTGCTTAGCTTGCACAATCAATATCAAAGCGCCCCCACCAGTTTCAGGGGAGGGGAGGGGCTCCCTTGAGGAGGCCCGGTGACTTACAGAGGAGATCAGCTGCATGTCATGGGATAGCGGGGGTGTCTCAGAAGGGTGGCCAGAGCTTCTGTAAAACATTTGGGCTCTGTGTAGCTCTCCTTTACCTCAGTGCTGTTTGGATTGTCCTCCTCTTAAGTGGTTTTGCATAGTAATTTGTACTTGGGGCTTTTTATTTTATGTATTTTATGAAACTGCCTCATTTAAATTTTATTATTCCTGGATTTATTATTCCAGGGGTTTCTGCCCAAGAACAACATGAGCTATGGTGCGAGTGGCGGCCGGGGGGGGGGGGGGGGGGGATTAGGCTGTAGTTTCTGGGGGTATCAGAACCATCAGACCGCAGCCTTTGAGTCTGATGTTTATACAGCAGTTTAATAGTTAATTTAGGGATTTAAAAATAACAGAAACACAGCCCCCATGTAATAAAGCTGATAATTGCAGTTTCCCCGAAAGTCTTGTAGCTGCATCGAGGGCAAGTGAATTGTACAGTGCGCCCCCCTCCCCCTGAGGTTGGGGTCTCTGTGGGAGTTCACTCCATAAAGAACAAGCATATGAGATGTTCTTCCCGTTAAGGACACATGCTACCCCCCCCCCACCTCTGATGTATCGGTTTGATGATACTTCGATGTGATTCGTGGAGGGGGGGGGCGGGGGGAATCGGAAGTAGACAGGAAGCCAGCTCACCAAACTTGGCAAACTCCATCACCTCAGGGGGAGGGGACCAGCTATTCGATCGACCCTCAATCCAGCACTGATAAATCCACACCAGTAACCCCCCCCCCCCCCTCAGCATACTCTCGACCAAAGACGTCGACTGAGCCCCGCGTCTCGCAGTAATTTATGACGTGTTGACAGTTTTAAGGGAAACCAAAGAGTCTGAGTTCAACTTGGCATCAGGTCACTCAGCACCTATTAGTATCCCACGCAAGGCCGTGCGGGGGGGGGTGCTCGCCTGCCTCCACCCCCAAACGGGCATGGGCGGCAAGGGCAAGCCCATGGTCACTCCAGTTCAGCACTCAGTGATGTCACCGGCTTAGTTTTTGTGAGTGAATTTGGTGGAAGACGACCCTGAAATGAAGCAGATATGATTATTACCCAACAGCTGGATGGAGAGGTCCTTGGGAAATGTCCCTGGAAATTGAAAAAGAAAGAAATGTATGCAGTTTTGATTAGCTGTCAAGGGGGTTGGGGGGTGTTCTGGGGGCAAGAGCCGTATGGGGTTGGATGTCTCCCCTGAGGGCGGCAGTATGGTGGAGTTTAAGCCCCAGCTGCGGGGCTGAGGTGTAGTGGTGGGGGGTGGAACAGGCTTTACAGTGCCGGATTTGTCTCGCCGCTGGTCAGTGTTAGTGCCGCACTACTGTGCTGTGATGTGGGCCCAGTCAGATATTATCAAAGCGATGGGGACCACGCCAGGTGGGCCCCATAGCTGTAAGGGCCCCTTTTGGGGGCCCCGTGTGGCTACCATCCGCGATGGATTGGCCACAGGGTGCCATGGCAAACCACTGCTCGATAAAATGGCTTCCTCCCCCCCTGCATGGCGCATAACATGGCTTTGGACAGACCATCTCCCCTTGTATTTGTGTTGTGTATTGGTGTTTTGTTAATTATCGTTATTATATTTTAACTCCTTATTTCTGGCGTATGGGCATATCCTGTCTGACTTGGTTGAACATGCATGGGGTGTTTACATATCTGTTTGTCAAACTGTATTTAATTTTAAAGAGGAGGAAGGAAATGTGATTTTCATCGAAGCCGCTTGAATGAACGAGACCAACACACAGACAAAAAGCATTTTAAAAACAGCTTTAACGTCTAACTTTATTGCCCTTACTTGTTTATTTGAGTGTGTTCCCTCGCAGCAGTGTGCTAAAGACACAGTGAACAACCTTGACCCCCCCCCCCCCAGGCCCCTGTCTCCCCTAGGCCCCCCTGTCCTGTCCCGAGAGTCCCTGTGATGAATGAATCCTGCTAACCAGGCGTCTTCGCGTCTCTCCCAAAGCAAAGTGAAGCCAACCCCACAGATCTCCCCTAGCAAGTCCTCGGGGGGGGACTTCTGTGTGGCGGCCATCTTCGCCCCGTCCCGCTCCTGGTTCCTCACCAACCCCAACATGAAGAGGGAGAAAGGTCAGTGCTGGCGGGGGCATCCTGGGAAGTGGCACAGTGGGTGTATAAAATGAGATTTTCTGGTATCTGCGTCTTTGACTGGGGTCCAAAGACTTTCCTGCGCTGCATTCTTTCAGATTAATAATAAACACCAGGAGTGCAAACCAGAACGATGCGGTTCTTGATGCCCATTGTTCTAATCCGGTCTCTGGTCTCGTCCATCCCTCAGATCAGTCGCGGCAGTCGGTGGCGGACTCCCTCTACATCCTCAGTTGCTACGGTAACTTGATGGAGCACGTGCTGGAGCCTCGGCCAATCAGCACGGTGCCGAAGATCAGCGATGAGACTCCACTGGAGCTGAGCACCTGTCCGCGGGCCTGCTGGGCCCTGGCCAGGTACGGGGCTCCGCCTACACGCTTGCCCGCTTGCCCCTTCTGAACTTTTCAGCCACTACATGAAATTGGATGCAAGTTCATTCGTATTGAACCAACGTTAAGCATTGTTACTGTCCAGTTTGTAGGAGTCTATCACCTAAGCGACCTTTATGGAATGATCAACGTTACGTGGATTAGTGCATTGCTGTTGCATTTCTCTTCACTGCACACCACATATGGTGACGGACATAAGCATGTTTACAGCCACTGGTTGCCGGGGAGGCATTTGGGTACATCTGCTCCCTTGGTAAGTCATCCCTTAGCTGATCTCCCTGTTTGTTTGGAGCAGGACACCGCAGTGGAACGAACTACAGCCTCCATTCAACACCCACCACCCGCTGGTGCTGGCGTCAGACCTGGTGCAGTGCTACCAATATCTGATGGCCGGCTGTAAGTGCCGTAATCCAAGCATGTCTCGCTCATTCCCGCTGCTAAGACTGCAGTCTCTGTCGGCTTCACGTTTAACATGTTTTTTATGGTGCCTCATGCTCTGCATGACCCCTTCAGGCTGCTACTTCATCTCTCTCTCTTTCTCTCGCACCCTCTGCAACACGAACGATAGAGCGACGCCATCCACAATCTCCATGTGATTCCACCGGCCGAAGCCTCCCTTGGCCGCCGAATCGGCCCTTCAGAGGAGGCCTTAACCACGAATCTCAGCTCCCGTGATTCGGTAGTGAGTAGGAAGGAGCTTGTGATGAGATGAGGCTCGGCACACCATATCGTCTCAGACGGGTGACGAATCTATAGACTGCTATTTGGGCTTGTGACCAAGACATTTGATATTTTTCTAAATCAATGATTAGAGCCTTTTGTACATCACATGGAGTAGGTGTCTTAGGCAGACATCAAGCCCAGGGATCTACTGGCAGGCGCACAGTACAGTAACGTTGGGTGGATGTCGTCAAATTAGGGGATGCTGCTGTAGAAAAGTAGGAAAATGTTTGCCATGCAATGCATTTGACTACCAGCTGCCATCACACCTGCCATTTCCGGGGGTGTCTCGGTATAATTTCCAGAGTGATCTTTGCTGTAGAAGTCAGTCCTTTGACATTCGTATGAATTGACTCTGGCTGCCACTTCCAATGAAATTCCGAGAGACTCCATGTCACGAGGAAGAGTCCTGTCATGAATACCGATGTCTCGCGTCCTCCGTTTTCCCCGTCGTCTCTTTGAAGAGTAAATTGCCTTGTCGAGAAGGACAGGAGAACGCGGGGGGGGGGGGGGGGGTGGGGCTGTGGTGGATGAGTGTGTGATTGACAGCACCCGTCTGCAGGTCTATATTGGATGACCCCAGCTGATTAAAAATGCAGCATGCGGCCACTAGGGTCAGGGGAGCTGGAGCCCAGCGGCGCGCGATAAAAGCAGCCGCGGCGCCGTCCGGAGGTCTCTATCTCCACCTGTCCATCTGCCCGGAGCCCGGTGCTCCGGGAGGGGCGGGGAATGGGGGACGGGGGGTGGGGGAGGATTACCGAGCTGCGCGGAGATAAGGGGACAAAATCCCAGCGATGAGAAGATTATAAAGAATCCGCTGGCCAATTATTACTGCCCCAACGCGGTGGACATTAGGGCACGTCTGCGGCATGCTCTGCCACTGGTGGTACAGTACCTGGTTCCTTATTAATTGGGGGGAGGGAGTGATATTTCAGTCCGCATTCACCGTGTGGAAAGACAGGTGAGCACTACGTGTGGCGCCACCTGCTGTGTGTTTACAGAATCCGCTCCGAGTCCCTGTTCGTTTTATTGCCACTTGAATATTTACCTCCCTGCACTCCAGGCCTCTCCTGCTGGCCCCTGACCCCCTCGCTCACCTAGAGTACAGCACAGGCGGCACCGCGTCAGCCCCCAAGGAACACCCCTGCCCTCTGGGGCTCGTCGATAGCCCTAATTGCCGGAGCGGGGGAATCGGCGGGGGGCCTTTTGGCGCCACAGCGATTCTGCTCCCTGCCGAAGTATTCCGCCCCCCCCCAGCCGCTGCACCTGCCCGCCTGTCTGCCGGCTATGTGACGTAGGGGCCTGTATCTCGGGGGAGGGGCAGGAAGGAGTCATGGGCCACCAGATGGCAGGGGTGGCCCGCCCTCCCGGTCCCCCCATGGGCAGATAAAATCAGTAGCCCTATCTTTCCCATGGAGATCACCTCAGCCCCAGGGTCACTCAGGCACTACCGGCACCGTTTTAGTCCCATCTACCTGCAGCTGCCCTTTGGGACACTGCCCTCCCCCCCATTGTATGACAAAGACAGCATTTTCAGCCCCTATGCTCGAAATCAAAGGCACCCCCCTCCCCCCGCCGCAAGCTAAAGGTATAATTATGAAACTATAATGAACAGAGGACTGTTCGTCTTTATTTTAAGGAAAGGCACCATTTGGGCCCCCCACCAATGCCAATTGACGCTGACATTCTGAGCCGCACCAGCAGGCTGGTCCTGACCTCACAGATGAGTGTATTTGTGGCTCCTCCCAGCTGCCCGTGCTCCTCTTCTGGAGCTGATAACATCATGCTCATACCCCTCAGAGCAAATCGTATCCGACATGGCACCTCCGGGGGGGGGGGGGGATCTGATGATGTCAGCTTGGGCGTCTTTATGTCGAGGTGCCTTTTTGCTGGGGGGGGGGGGGTCTGGTTCTATATTCCCGCTGATGTACAGCAGCAAGCCGTCACTGTGGCGTCAAGGCCTGGGTTCTGCTGTGACGGCTCGACCCATCACCCCCCCCCCCCCGCCCCCCCCCCGCCACCTCCCTGGAGCCTTGTGAGCCGCTCGTGAAAGCTCTGCCGAAACTCGATCCAGATCCAGCAACTGTTAGAAAGCCTGAATAATTAATTAGTGAACAGCTATTGCACCCCAGGGTCAGGGGGCAAAGGAGTGCGACTGGCGGGGGGGGGGGGGGGGGCGCAATGGTGGCCCAGTGTGGGGGGGGGGGGGGGGGAGGTGATGGCGTTTAATAAGTAACACAGGCAAGCCTTTGTTCTTGTCCATTAGTGAACACTTGAGAAATCAAAGTCTGAGCCTCAGTGACTGCTGCTCTGCTGTCTGACTGCTCCAGCGAGCAGCACCGGGCCGCTCTGGGCCGGCAGGTGCCATCATGAAGTGATGCAGTGATAAAACGAGGAATTCAAGCTCCCCAGGTGAGGCGGCACTTGGGGCTGGGGGGAGGAATTCCCCTGAGCCATATCCGTGAACCCAACCCCCCCCCCCCCCCCAGCTGCCCACTGGTTGCTCGATGTCAACTGGCCAGAACACCTTCGTTAACACCTGGTTCACCTGCGAGGAGGCAGAGAGAGAGAGCGAGAGAGAGAGAGACCCCAGATGAAAGCGCGGGTGGCTTTATTGCCCATTCTTGCATTAAACAAACCATACCACCGTGGGGGGGGGCAGACAGCCAATTAGAAGTATAAGCTGAGGCTGCTGGCACCTGTGGGTGACGTGTCTGCCAGCGTCCGTCTGCCTGCGTCTGTCTGCGTCCATCTGCCTGCGTCTGTCTGCGTGACGGCTGTGCCCCCTATGCCTACATACACACACAGTGCATGGAAACACGCTAATAACATGAACACAGACCCATAGCACAGTGGGTCGTTCTTGCACCCCCGTCCTCATCTCCCCTCCCCCCTGTCTCCCAGTGGCCCCTCCTGCAAGCCCCGAGCCGATGATGCGGCATGAGTCCTCCGACAGCTTGGCGTCCGACCACAGCGGCCAGGAGGATGAGGAGTGGCTAGCTCAGGTAAGAGGACCACCCCAGCCCCCTGCCGCCTCAGGACTGGTGCCCCCCGTTCCCCCCCCGGACAGTAACACGTGTGTATCGAGCCTTGCATGTCCTGGGCTCGGAGTTCCTAGCCAGCTTCCCATAGGTGATCACACCCTTGGAGGTGCACTGGTGGTCTGACGGCCAGCGCCTACACCGGATCGAACCACTGGATCGGCGTGTCATTCCGTCCTCATCCTGACAGATTAATATCGAAACCGGACACTGAGAGGCACCGTTATAAGGGCCCCGACGTTCCCACTGCAAGGGGGGACCTCCCCGCCAAGGTCACGCCACCTCTGTCACGCCTTCCGACACGTCTCGGGGTGGCGTGATGGATATTTGATAAGATGGATGTCGGGTCAATGCCTTCCAGAGCTTGCGGACTTTTTGCTTTCTGCCTCTGCGTAACCTGTGCCGAACACTGCGTCCTGATATCATCAGGCCGGCGTGAAAAACATCGGGCCCCCCCTCGGACTTATGATGGGACGCTCTGGGTAATGAGGGCTGTCAGGTGAGCAGGACGCAATATGTCAAGGCGGGAGGGTCGGGGGGTAATAACATCTGGCCACAGCCTCAGCGATGTTACAGCATCTGTTCATATCTGGGCAGCACAGACAGTGTTAAGTGCAGGAAAAAAATGTGCCGATCATCCCCCGTGGCCTGATTTGCGCAGCTGTGCAGAGGACGTGTTGCACAGCTCAGGGTTAGGAACGCTAAGCCAGTGTCCTCATTTCTCTGGGTTGGGGGAGGGGTGGCTGGATTTTTTCCGCCCAGCTTCGTGTTTATGGCTGTTGTTTCGGATGCTGACGAGCTGCTGGGACCCAGCCTGACGGGTCAGCGTGTGATTCGCCGTGGCGCGTAACTCACCGCCGCCTGCTGTAATCCCGTCTGAAGCCGTTTAATCCGCATGACGCGTGGATGTGCCGTGGCGTGCACTCAACAAGCCAGCCCCCACCCCTTACCCCCGGGGAGGCGACCTGTGAGAACAGCGGGCATCCATGCCAATGCGTGTGCTGCGATCTCTGCCAGCACAGCCTTAGGGGGTGACGGGGTGGGGTGGGGGGTTGTGTTGCAGGACGTGCTGTAGAGACACTGCCGGCCTGGCGCGACCCTCACAGCTGGGCCCCCGCTCCACTAATCTGCCACGTCGACTGGAAGCGGGGAGACAAGGAGGCAGGAAGTGTGAGAGAGCCTTCTCTGCAATAGCCTCTTAGCCCCAATCCGGTTCCTGCCAATCCACTAGCAGGTGTCAGAGATAATCTCACCGCCACACCACTGGCATTATCAATCGCCGGTGAGGCCCCCAGGGTCCAGCTGTCCCCTCCCACATGCCTGGTCATGTCCACCCTCACAGGTGGAGATAGTGACCCACACGGGTCCTCACCGTCGACTCTGGATGGGGCCCCAGTTCCAGTTCAAGACCATCCACCCGTCGGGTCAGACCACGGTCATCTCCTCCAGCTCCTCGGTGCTGCAATCCCAGGGCCCCAGTGACACCCAGCAGCCCCTCCTCGACTTGACACGGACGACCTGGACCTGCACAGTCCTCAGGTGCGTGTTAGAGAAAAGACAATCCCACAATGCACCAAGAGTTTAGCATATGTGTGCCGAGCAGCACGAGTAGAGGTCATGGGGAGGTGGCCTGAACCTGACTCACTGGTGCCACCCTGAATGTAAGCTTAAAGCTTTCTCCACAGGAAACGCTATGTTTCTACCCAAAGCATGTCACTTTGCTCAGCATTGTGTATATGGAACACAGAGGTGACCATCTCCAGCCATGTAGGACACGGAAACCTCTCCTTTTTAGCGCCACCTTAATTCTTAATAATGTTGTTGATGTGATTGGACAGATGCGTAAATGTGGTTCTCCTGGAATTTCAGGTGTAAATGGGAACTGGGGGTCTTGCTCTGGGTATAGCTGTCCTTACATCTACCTGTGTGAATCGGCCGTTAGAGGGTCCTGAGAATTGCTCTTTGAGTGAAGCCGTTCTGTTTCAGGATCCAGCCCATGCGGTCCCGAGCCCGTGAGCATGCCCGGGTCCTCGCGCTGGTGGCGGATCGGAGGGGCCAGTCCACCGTGATCGATGCCGGATCTGGTAGGGCAGAGAATAATATCTCTCTTCTCCCCTCCCTCTCTCCCTCCCTCTCCTGGTGTGTTTGCAAGGGATGATTTGTGTACATGTGACAGCAAGACACAACCCCCCGCGCCAACTCGCTCTCCAATAACAGCTGCAAGGACGAGCGAATCCTCTAGGTTCCATGGCCAGGCCCCTCTCCAGCTTTACTGCAGACGTTTAATACGATTTTCCCCCAAGCTGGAAGCGGATGTCGGCTTTGGCTCCCCGAGTCGGGTTTTCGCAGGACGCAATGCAAAAGTTATGATCATAACCCTGTTAGCATCGGAATAAATAGACTTCTTATGCCTAATCTTTGCCTTAGATTGAATTGATCTCATTTTAAAGAGATCTCGTTAACCTATCTTTGGTATTTCTCTTTTTTTTTCCATCCCGTTATTATGTTAGGTTAATCCAATCAGCCGCGATCTCTGCCGGCGCGGTTTGTTCTCGTAAAGTGGCCCTCGGCGCGCTCCACGGGCCATAATGCAGCAAGAATAGATGATGAGATTAATCAGTGCTCCTGCGACGCTTTCAGACACTCCCACCGTCAAGCCTCTCATGCAGGCATCCTCAGACGCGCCGCCCATCCGCCAGCACGCTCATCTGACATGACAGTAATTTCCGGACCTTATCTATAGCCCTGCATATTTAATAATAAAAAGTATAAGTGGCTAAAGGAGAAGTCGCATTTCTGATCGGATTAGCCAGACCGACTGCGGCCGTCTTTCATTGGTCTGCGCCGTCCACGTTGCTTTGGCTGCATTTTTTTTGTTTGTAGGTTTCAGATCTTTCCGCCGACTAATTAGTGCTGTCGCGTCGCAATATTAATGCGACTGGTGTGGGTGCTTCGGGATCACGGTCGCTGGAAAAAGGGAAGAGTAGAGAAGCTACTGCTGTGAAGTATCGCTGGAATCCCTTGCATGTGAACGGATATATTGTTATTCAGCCACAGTGCTGTGCAGTTCTCCTCACGTGTCTCGCCCTGCCTCGGCAGCCGCCCCTGAGCTGCGTCTTCCTGTCCCTGACTGCCTCCTCTCGTGCCACAGACGCGTCGCCTGGCAGCCTGGGCCCAGAAGCCATCTTGTTTACACAGGGCCTTGTCACGTTTGCGTTCCTGATTCAGACATCCAGACCATCGGCTTCTATTACCTGGCTTGAACCAGGAGCCCCTGTGCCCTCCCTCATCCTCTCTCCCTCCATCCCCTCCACTCTCCCCCCCCCCCTTCCAGGCCAGGTCTGGAGCGGGACTGAGGAGCCTCCTCTGGCTTCTCTGAGATGATGCTTATCAGTCTGCGAGCGATGGCTCGACGCTGGGAGCTCCGGCCCAGTGTGGCGCCGACTTTTATCACTGTCCATCGCGTTGTCTTACCTTCAAAAGTCTGCGCGTGCCTGTCTGTCCCGGGGGATTAGAGAGGCCCCTAGGCCTGTCAGTGCCCCCCCCCCCCCCCCCCCCCCACAAACTGTGTGCTCCAGCCTTCCCCCCGGTGGGACACGCGTCATCTTTGGTGCGCTGACTCCTCAGGCTCCTCACCTTCACCTTTTGTCTCCGCTGTTCAAAGCCCCGCCCCCCCCCCCCCTTACCCCTGAAGTCCCAAAACCTTGTGTGCCCACCACTGCTGCCATGGCAGAATGAGCTCTATCGATGTCAGCAGATGGGAGGAGGGAAATGACCGGTGACAGTCCTCCAAAAAAATGTCGCGCGGCCGTCACTATCGGGGGGCCCTTATCAGGCCCCCAGCGTGTCGTCCTGAAAAGCGTAGACTACACACAGCGTTTGTGCTGGGAAAGACACCCGCGAGGGGGGGGGGGGCCTTTAATCTCGCAGGTGCTGATAAACACCGCGGGTGAACAGAATTCTTTACATTTTTTTTTCCTCTGTTGACTTCTGTGGTTTTGTTATGACTCTGCATAAACACCCTGCCATTTGTTCTCTGGAAACACTTTCGTCTCCGCTTGCTTGGCTTATCGGGGGGCCCGGCATCGCCGTGTGGCTGCGGGTGCTGCTGGGCTTAGGAGGGGGGGGGAGATACACTACACTACCTCCGTTACTGCGAGGGCCGCTCTCATGCCTCGAGGGGCCCGTGAGCTGGGGGGCCGCCAATATAGGGGACACACGTCAGGGCCTAAAGTGAAAGATATTGATCACTGAGTAAGTGTAGCTGAAATATATTATTTCCCATATGCTTCCCGGGGTTCTGCCCATGTCCTGTGTGGTGTGTGGTGTGTGTGTGTGTGTGTGTGTGTGTGTGTGTGTGTGTGTGGATTATGTTTATATTACATTGTGGGGACCAAATGTGCCCACAATGTAATAAAAACCTGTTATTTTGATGTTGTGGGGACCATTTTTTTCAGTCCCCCACAAGGGATTTAAAAATCTGTGACTGCGATCAAAAAACTAAAAATGCCAAAAGTATTTTGTTTGGTTAAGGTTGGTAAGGTTGTTTTGTATGGTTAGGGTAGGGCTGGGTAGTGGTTAAGGTTGTCATTGTTAGGGTTTTGCTTATAGAAATGAATATTGAGTCCTAATAAAGAAATGATCCAGAATTATGTGTGTGTGTGTGTGTGTGTGTGTGTGTGTCACCGGCTCGAGACCCTGCCAGGTAGCCGTGCCTTCAGGCGTTGGTGACAGGGCTGAATGCTCTGCTTCCTGTTCTCATTGCCACTCTAGGTGGGGCTTGTGGGGGGGTGAGGGATTGATGGCGTCTCGGCGGGGCTCAGGCGCTGGAGGGCCTCGGCGGGGGGTAACAGATACGGTCCAGGGACGCCGACCCCGCGGCCTGTAATTACCTGGTCAGGCATAAAGCCGGCCTGCTGTTTAGGACAGTGCTCACATTCAGACCTGCACCACACAATCCCACTCACAATACATCCTTTTTTCCATTTACCCCCCCCAAATCAATACGATAGAGACCTGTTCTCCTGACCTCATCAACAGGACCATGCCACCTGACCCCATCCCATCCAAATCCTCCTGCACTGACTCACTCTTCCCTGACCCCCAGGCCTCTGGCAGGAGGAGGGAAGTGTGATTCAGGTGCCCCCCCCCCCCCCCCATGCTGTGAAGGATGCCACGCTGTGATCTTCAGCACCGTGGTCTGGGGCTCCTGGCTGGCTTTTTGGGCCGCTCTGCCGTCTCCAGCCTTTAAAGTGCGCCGTAAATGCATTCCGCGCGTCTTGGCTGCTTCCTGGGTTTGTCTTTCTGACTAGAGGCTTTCCCTTCACGAGGCTTCGGGGAGGCTGCGCGATGGCTTCAGCATATGCTGCCGGGTTTATTGGGGCGCAGAGCGAGCGTGAAGTCGCCCCGGTGCCCCGGGGACCGCGTTCCGCACCCCAGTCCATGCGGCCTGACTTCCGCCCCACCTGAGCAGGCCCCTGATATGCTCTTTCCGATTTCGCTCTGACGGGCGGTCAGATGTCGGGTCACTGCAGCGACTCTGGCCCCATTCCCTTTACAGTGACCTGTAGCGCTGCCCCCCTCCCCCCGCCCCCACAGCCCGGTAAGGCAGCTTAAACTAGTCACCCTTATGTTTAGTTCACCAGCTAGTCCCTTAGTTGTTGTCATTTGTGTATTTCTGGGCGGTGAGAATTCTGCGTAATGTTGCTGGACAGGAATGTGTTGTGGGGAGATCCTGAGCTTCCCTGTCCCTGATGGGGGGGCGGTGTAAGACCTGGGCCTTTGTGGTCACTGTGGTTGTATGGAGTATAGAATGCCAAGCCCGTTATGCCCAGTGAAGCAGTGCGATGCCCCCACACCATGGTATGTACATGCAAACACCCTTTTGATGCCACTGATCTTCACGCACTTATTGTGCATGCCGATAACGCACGGTAACGCATGGTAACCCACGGTAACGCACGGTAACACAAGGTAACCCGTGGTAACCCGCGGTAACGCGCGGTAACTCCAGGCTCATGCTGCTTCAGCAACCGCCATCAGGTGCTCAGCCTGACGAGCTGCCGTACTTTTCTGTGTTCTTTCGTTAGATCTCTGCTTCTCTCATGTACCAGGAGCCACTGATTGCAACCATAAGATAAAATGTATGTATGTATAATATATATTGTTTTTCTAGGTGAAAATGCGTTTCTCCTGGGTATTTGCTCTGCTGATGCAAGGTGTGAATGTCCCCCTTGACTGAGCTCTGGAACGGCACCGTCGGCACACAGGTGGCCTGCAGGGGGGCGTGTTTCCTTACCATACGGTGAGCCGGACACCTCCGGCCCCCCAGCCTGCCTGCACAGGTGTGGTGGAGCACCGGGTCGCTTCCTGTGCAGATGAATTTCGGTGCTGGAAGACGATATCTGCTCACCTGGCCGCTGTGGCGACAGAGCAATCCTTTGTTTATTCATTTAGTGGGAAGATTAACCTTAATGAATGGGCCTTCCTGGTAACGGATCCAGGTGACAACAGCAGGGGTTGCGGTGGGGTTGGTGCCTGGGGTGGGGGGGGGGGGGGGGGGGCGGTGGGGGATGGTGGCAACTCGGGGGGTGGGGCCTTCTGTCCTCACTTGGAAATAACGGGACCCACGCCCTGCCAGAGTGTGTTTCAAATCACAGGAGGAACGTGAAAAATGTCAGGCGAGGGCTGCGCCAACCCCCCCCCACTCCGCTTCCTCTTCCATCGCTTCTCTGGGCTCCTGCATTGTTCTGCATTCAGTCCTGCCGTAAATCAGCCCCCCATCCCCCCCCCCCGCACAGACACCTCCTGGTTTTGCCTCTACTGCGATGTAAACTCCGGCAACGCGGCTCCATAACGCTTCCTATACCGCAGAAGCGTCCCCTTCGCGGCTGGGGGGCCTGCATTTCCGTGCATCGCCACTCATTTAGGAGCCTGGGATGTCCTGACAGGTCTCTTCAATCCTGAGCAGCTTCTGTGTCCTGTGTGTGTTTTTGGTTCACGGGCAGGGTGTAAGGGTTTACGTGTGTGTGTGCGTGTGTGTGTATGCGTGTGTGTGTGTGCGGCGTCCGGTGATGCGCTCTCACGGGACCCTCGAGGGCCAAGGTGCTCCCTCCCTCCCTCCATCTCTCTCTCACTCTCTCCTGGGGCCGTTATCAGTAGTACAGGAAGCAGAAGTTATCACATTCTTGGTGCACACAGCTCAACTAAGATCCTTAATTTGACGACAGGAGTGTGGAACCAGATGTGAAGATCTCCTCTGATTTCAACTTTTCCCAGATCTTATCGGTATAATTTATACCTCATTGTCCAGCCGGGGGCTGGGAAACATCATTTGCAGGCCCATAGTATGGATGTTTTCCCCTGTCCTTTCTTGTGGTTCAAAGCGTATCATTTCGTGTAAAATGTATGAATAACGCATCAGGAGGCTATGTGAACCAGTCCCCACCACCACCCCACATGCCACTCGGTTTATTTCCACAGTTCAGAAACCCACCCTGGGCAAGAGGTCCGATAGCCATCAAAGCTGTGCTGCTCAGACGGTTGTGTTTACATCCCCGAATGAGAGCGGCAAGGACAGGACCCCACCCCAGCTGGGACGGGCGAGGGGGAGGGTCCTGACAGATTCTCACGTTTGTGATTAAGGGCTGCTCCGTGCTTCCAGTTTAACTAGTGCGCTGCGGATTCGACAAAAACAGAGTGCGCTCCTTTCTGTAAGGGTGTGTAATTAGCATTGAGTGCGTAGCGAGAGCTCCGCTCCCTTCTCGGAAGCATGTGCTCCGGTTAAAACGCGGGCGTGAGACTGGACAGGTACCTTTGCGAACTGATGTGCTGGACCTTGTTCCAGGGGCGAGGGGGGCACTGTCAGTTATTTGTGGAGGGATGCAGTTGGCAGAGCGTGGCTTGTTTCATTGGGTCGCAGCCTGGGGCCCGTAGCCCGTCAGCGCTTGGCCTGCTCTGTGTAGCGCGCCCCTATTAACGGTAGCTTTGATGTCGGCCTGAACCTGAGCGCTGAGTTATAGGACAGGTCCCTGGGCTTTCTCAGCGGCTGCAAACATGCATCTGAGTGAAGTCCCCCACCATTGGCTGCTGCAAGCGGACAAGCTGATATGGGGTGGA